>NC_081254.1:25423620-25503620 GCF_030490865.1 Poecile atricapillus | reverse complement strand
CACTGGTGAGGAATGCAGGGACTTCCTTGCTCTTCCTCGCTGTGAGGGGTTGGCTTGAGGGTACAATCACCTGATTGCAACCTGGGGGGTTATTGGTGCTTATACAGTCCTATTGAGGACTGCTGCCAAATAAATGTGGGTCCAGCTGAGACCTCCTATGATTTTAGTGCAGCTAGTGGATGGGGTACAGGAGGATGCCAACCTCCCTTGGAGACATGTCCCTGTCCTGTGTCCTGTTCCACTCACCCTTGTGCCCCTCTGTCCCTGCAGAGAACTCAAGCTGGGGATCCCTGTCACGGATGAGAATGGGAACCGCCTGGGCGAATCCACAGCGGCAGCCCAGAAGGCCATTTTCCAGGTGGTGGTGTCCCGCATTGGCATGGCAGCGCCAGCCATGGGTGAGTGTCCCCTCCTCCACATGTGTTGGGAGATTGCAGCTGATCCCTGGCAGCCTGGGATGAGGTCCCACTGCTGGCAGGGATCACTGGGAGCTCATTTCCTTCCTCCCTGATACAGCTATTCCGCCAGTGATCATGAACATGCTGGAGAAGAGAGCTTTCCTGAAGGTACCAGTGAGCCTGGGGTGGGTGGGTGGATGTAGGGACACCCAAGCTTGGCACATTGTTGGCACCCCTCAGGGCTGGCACCCTATTGGGGAATAGACACCTTCTCACCCTGTTGATTGCACTGACACACATCCTCTCCCTGTCCCTGGCAGCGGTACCCGTACCTGAACGCTCCCCTGCAGGTTGGCCTGGTGGGACTCTGGTAAGTCCTCCTCCACCGATGGGCATTGCTACCCTGGGCACAGACCAAGCCCAAGTGTATGGGATGGTGCTGCTGGGAACCCTGCTTGGCACTGGGCGGGGAGAACTACCCGAGTTTCTTGGGGGGGTGCCAGAGCTTGGCCAGGCTAGTGGCACCCCAGGCAGATGGAATGGGATATGAGGCTCTGGGGCCAGGAGTTGTTTTGCTTCATCTTGGTATCTCTCAAGCCTGCCACGGGCTCCTGCTCAGCATTGGTGTTCCCCCACATCATCGGGGGACAGACTTTGCCTGCCGCACCTCAAGAGCCAAATGCAGGGTTTGGAGCTTGGAGAGAGCATCTTGTAGCCCTTTCCTGGCTGAACACCCAGCACAGCTCTGGGCTGCCTCATTGTTGCTCTGGGATCAGGCCATGGGTGGGTGTGGGTGATTTATGCAGCCCAGCTTCACCTTTTCATGTCTTTCCCTTGCAGTCTGGTGTTTGCCACCCCGTTGTGCTGTGCACTCTTCCCACAGAAAAGGTACAGAAAGGCACTTTGCCTGCACATGTGGCTTCTGTGTGGGATGGGGGTGCTGTCTGACTCCCGGGAGATTCTTTTGCTTCTTCAAGCAGTCAGGGGCTTAAACCTGTGCACAGACATCTCACTGCACAGTTAGCAGTGCAGACCCAAGGGCCTCTGCTGGGCCATGCTGGGGACGTGCATCCCCATGGGTGCAGCAGGTAGTTTCCAACCCGAGGCCATCAGTGGGTTTACCCCCTCCATCCTCTGCATCTCTGTTTCCCTTACAGCTCAATGCCTGTGAGCAGCCTGGAGCCTGAAGTCCAAGATCAGATTCGGAAGAAAGATCCAAGGCTGGAGACCGTCTACTTCAACAAAGGGCTCTGAGCAGGGTCCTGGGGTGGCCAAGATGTGCCCCTGGGATGGCCGAGATGAGCTCCGCGGAGCTGCCAGGCCATTGCTGAGCTTCGCCCTTTGGATCCCCTCGGGGTGCTGCTACTTTCCCTTGGCCATTCTGTGTCCATAGGTCCCAGGTGCTCAGCCCTGCTTCCCGGGGTGCCTGCAGCCATGCAGCACCACACCTAACCCTGTTCCCGTGCCTGGCTCAGCCCTGCCCTGGGGACCGCCTGGCTGGCACCCTGGGGCACTCCTCCCCTCTGGGTGTGCCTGTAGCTCTGTGCAGTGCACAGGGAAATGCAGGCAGCAGCACCAGAGACCTTGTGAGCTGTAGTAGAGGAAAAAAAAAAAAAAGTGGGATGAGGAAGAAAATGGTGCTCCCCAGCTTTAGGAGGCAGCAGAGAATCAGCAATTGAAAGTAGAATAGCTCTGCAGGTACTCTACAGTGCCCAGTGGTTCAGCAGCTGGTACCTGGGGATGGCAGAGCAGTTTTTGGAGAGGAAAACTCCCCATTGCCAAAATAGTTGGGGGTGAGTGATCAATTGCACGTAGTGACTTGAGCTCAGAGTGGGGAACTCTCCCAGCCCAGGCGTGTGCTCCCATCTCACCTTCTGCTCTCCTCCGGGCCGCTCTGGGCATTTAATCTGGCTTTCTGCTGCTTCTATCCCCAGAGCAAATGGCACATTTTAATCCCAGTAGAGTCTTGGTTTTTTTTATCATTTTAATGCCATCTGTGTTCAGGGCTGGGCTTCCCCTGAGGGGTTACTCTACCCCCTCCTGGAGTGCTTGCTTTCAGGTGGACCTTCTCAATAGCTTTAAGTGCACTGTGGTTTCCTCTAGATATTTTTGATATACATATAATGTACCTATATATACCATACAATAAAAGCAGATTGTTTATACAAAACGAACAGCAAAGAGAAGTGTGCTGCTGGCTTATTTGCTTATGGTGGAAAGGGACTGCCATTGGGGTGAGGATGGGAGCAGGAGAGAGGGGCAGGCTGGCTTTTGGGGTGTCTCTGCACCCCCTGGGGCTGGGTTCTGCTCCCTGCTTTCCAGCTGACTGCCTTTGCAGCAGCCCTGGCTGGCCTGGCATGTGGTGAAGCTTATCCAGCTGTCAGGAGGGCTTTTTTTAGTACAGTCGGCTTTGGAGCTCGCCACTGCGCAGAGAGCTTTGCTAAGCTGCTGCTCTGGATGCTGCTGGTTTGGAGAGGCCAGAGCGTCACCCTGGCTCTGCCCACACTCACACCCCCTCTTGCAGCCTGCTCACAGGACAATCCCAGCCCTGCTCCTGCTCCTTCCCTGCAGGACTATTTTTATCCCACTTTCTGTGTACAACTATGGGAGAGCACACTGGAGGGCACATCGCAGGACCCTGGCAAGCCTGCGGGCAGCAGCTGCCTGTCCCTCAGCTCTCTGTCCCACCAGGGCAGCCAGAAGCAGCCGTGGATGTCCAGCCAGAGAGAGGAGGGATGGAGGCAACCGTGCTCTGCAGTGCCCCGTGCTGAAGGACAGGAGCGAGACCGCTGCAAAGGCCAAGATGGGCAGATACAGCAGGGACGAGATAAGGGCCAGGCAGCCCAAAGCCACCCTGCACCACAGCTTGCACAGCTGGCAGGGGCTGGCAGAGGCTAGGCTCCAGCTGCTGCCCTCAAGGGGCAGCCAGGAGAACACCTGCACCCAGCACCCACCCACCCAAGGTGGGGAAGTGAGTGGATTGGGACAGGCACATCAGTGATCTGTCCCCCTCCTTCTCCCGGCCACGGAATATTGCAAATATCTCCCCTGAGCCAGCCATTGGCGGCTTATAAATAATGCAGCCCCTCGCCGTGCAATAAGGGCTTGTCAGTAGCTATTCTGCTCTCATAAATTAAAGATGAAAAGGTACAAGGCTCTTGCCAGAAAAATGAAGACAAATTTTTAATAGCTTGCCAAGACACAGGGAGATGGAGCGCTCAGGAAAAATGAATTACGTTTTTATTATGTGTTTTATTGTGGTGTAATTGAACGGGATTATCTGAGAATACAATATATTTCCAGAGGAGCTTAAAGAAAACAAAAATAATGATGACACCTGCCTCCTCCCACACGCACCACCCGGCTTTGCAGGGACACTCTCCTTGTGTGTGCTGGCTGGGAGCTGGCCCTGAGCTGCTGGTGGCCACAAGAGGCAGAGATGGAAATAGGAGGCACACAGGACCAGAGACACAGATGCTCGGGGTGGCTTGGTCCAGCTGAAAGGGTCTGGCCGGGCTGAGCCTGGGCTCACCCCAAGAGCCCCCCAAGAGCTGTGAGGCTGGGATACAGGGTGGTGTAATGTGGCAGTACTCAGCCACACAGAGCCACTGAGTGTCTTTCATCTGTCACCTGCTTTCATTCTATCCTGAGATTCCCCCTTGGTCTGTCCCACACCTGCACAAGCTGACACCACTGGGCAGGGACATGAAAAACTCAATTCTGGAGCATTGCAGGTCTGGGGTGCTGCCCTGCAAATCAGCCACGGTGCCTGTTCTCTCCTGGAGCCGGCAGCAGAGCAGTGAGCCCACAGACTCTGCCACTTCACTGCGCTCGGGGGAACCTGTCCCCGTGGATTCTCCTGATTGGGGAAGAGAAAACTCATTTGGCCAGTGAGTTTTGGGGGATTGACAAGCCCAAAAGGGACACTGCTGCCTCTGCAGTGGAGCCTAGGATGCAGCAGTGGATACTCTGTGCCTTCCCGAGCTGGCTCATCACAAAGGTCAAGGGCCAGTCCCAGAAAGACAGCAGCTGGATATCCCCAGAGGTGTTGGGGGTGCTGGCCGGCGCTGGGCTGGGGACATCGATTGGTCCCTGGCATTTTTAATGAGCTGCCCGACCACATGCTTTAACCTTGCCCATAATGAGGGCGAGCGGCAGCAATTCCTACCGCCTCAGCCGGCTCCCCCAGCCTTAATGAGCTAATCAATACTTGTTCTCAGCTTAATTTCCAGCTAATTGCTCTTTAATGACGCCTGGAAATGGGCAGCCTCTTGCAGGGGGGAGCGGGCAGGCTCCCCCTCCCCAGCTCCCGTCCCCAGTGGCAGGGGGTGCCGGGGTGCTGGCAGCGGGTCACCTTCCCTGGCTGCGTCCCAGCCCTGCTGGCGCTTCTGGAGCCTGGGGAAAGGGAGGGTGGCAAAGGCGACAGCGGGCGCGGTGCCACTGAGCTGGCAGCACCCACCCGGTCTGGGGGGGGGGCATGCAGCCCGAGCAGCAGGGCAGGCTGAACAGAGGATCCCACCACCACAGGGAATGTGCCCAAGCCCCTCAGGACACTGCATAGCGGTGAGGGGGCTCTGCCGATAGTGGGGCTTTTAGAGAGCAGGAAGGCAGGGGTGGTGGGGCTGAGGTGTCCAGGCATTACTCCAGGTTCCGCAGCCCCCACGGACAGGGTCAATGTCACCGCAAGGGGACGAGCGCAGCGGTGCCCTGGAGGTGGCAGCAGAGACTCCGCAGCCGCCTGCCCGCACCGCCAGCCGCAGCCCCGGGCCGGGCGGGGACACGCGGGGGCTCCGCTTTGCTGCGGGGTCCGGGTGTGGCAGGAGCCGGGCGGCTCTTAGGGCCGTGGAACCTGGCACAGGAGTGTCAAATTTGGCACGACCGTGCCAGTGCGGGGACATCCCAGGAATGCAGCCCCCGCCGTCTTTTCGGTTCCTGCCCCCGGGTTATTAGACTTGAGCTTGGATGGGGCTGGTGGGAAAACCTCAGGGAAAAGCATGATTCCTGCTGGGATGGAGCTGAGCCGCGGCTCTTGCCGGGGACCCCGGGCGGACTGGGCATCAGGCTGTCCCTGCACACAGCTGCAACCGCTTCCCCAAGAATTTGCTGACGGGTTGGTTCTTCAGAGGAATTCGGTCTGCAAAAGCCTGGAGAAACCTGAGCCTGGCTGCTTCCTAGCGCGGGTCCGGCCTGGCACGCAGGAGGGGGGGGACCTGCCTGCTGCCCATGCCTTGAACCCACAGTGGAACCTGGGAATGTGGCTGGGAACAGCTCGGCATTGGTGTGGGCTGGTCAGAACCGGGCTGTTTCAGGCTGTCAGAAAACAGAGCAGCAGGAAACAGAGACTGTATTTGATGTGAATGCAGAGATTTGGTTTATTATCAGAATGAGCCCCCCACAGCCCCAGGCAGTGTGCTGGCAACATTCTGTCCCATGATCTCTGGTGACATTTACTTCTGCTGTGACACAACCCACATCCTCAACCCCACCAGCCCAGCCCCAGTGCTGCCCTCCAGCCCTGCTGGACATTACGTACATTGAGTCACTTGGCCTAGGACTTTTTTCCAGAGTGGATTTTTCCCATGGCCTCATCTGCCAGAAACCCCAGATTGCTATGGGATGTCTGGGGGATCAGCCCAAAGCTTCAGGGAGGGGGTCAGTGGGCCAGGAGCAGTGTGGTACCCCTGACTGGATGTGATGTGTTCCAGTCTGATGGCAGAGCTCTGGAGGGATGCCAAGGATGCAGGCCTGCCAGGAGTACCCATGGACTCCTGGCTTCTATGGGACCATCACAAGATGAGAAACAGTGATGGGGAGCAACCCACTTGGAAGAGAGGAGGAGGCTTTGGTGCTTTAGGCTCAGCCTTCAAAGCCCAGTTCCAGGAGCTTCACTGGGCTCATGAAAAGTGAGGAAAAGGGAGAGATAACTAGCCATCACTGGTAGGGAGCCAGGAATGCAATTTACCTAAGTGCCAGGCCATGCAGGGCGGTGATCACCCTTTTCCCCACAAACTTGTCAAGCAATATAAGCCACAAACCCGTTTGCAGCCATGGCTGTGTTGATTGACTTCGGGTGTGATTGAGCAGAACTCCTTGTTAAGCACAGGTTACATCTTCCACCCCTCATTCATAGCTGCTGCTGTTCACTAACACATTCAATAGTCTCATTAAGCAGGAGGTTTAATTAACTGCCATGTTTGAGCTCCATCTTGTTGAGCTGAGCTAAGCAGCCCTTGGCTTTCTGAGAATGGGTTGTGTTGCTCCACAACTGGAGTTGTTCTTGCTCCGATCTGTGTTTGGATTTCACTTTTGGCCAGGGGTTCTCCCCTGTTAGTGGCTGATGCTGCAGTGACACTCAGGTGAATTGAGCCACCCAGAGGCCATGATAATGCCATGAAGATAAGACACACCAAGCATTTGGGCCATGGCACATCACAGGAGAAGGAACCATGTGTGAGAAAGGACAGCAGCAATGTGACCTGCCCCCCCTTGCCGAGGACAAGAGACACAAATAACCAGAAATACTGATGGTCTGTTCTCAGCAGTGCCTGGGATTTCAGTGCTGGCTCTGTTTCTGTGCTGGCCAGGAGCTTTGTGAGCGGGAGGTGGCATAATGGGCCAGGCTTGCTTCACTGCTTTGCCCTCTGTGTGGAGCAGGGGCAAGTAAGTGTGTGTTTGGTGCAGGAATGCCTGAACATGCAGGCAGTCATTCACCCCAAAGTGGGAAGGGTGGTATGGCAGGGATAGCCCAGGAGGCTCAGCACTCCGGTCTGAGCCACCTGCAGTCTGTCTCCTCTCTGCTCAGGCTCTGACCCAGCTCTGAGGCTGCATGTAGGAAAACCTCAGCCCTTCCTGACTTTTTCCCTGCTCCCAAAACAGCTGCAGCCCCAGCTGCTCAGCAACTCGTGGACACTGGACCTGAAAACTTGTGGCATGTGGGGACCGAACTCAATAGGCTGGACAAGGGGAGCCAGGGAGGAAGGCAGCCCTGAGCCAAGGGGCTGGGGGCCACAGAGGGGGAGTGGGATGTGAGGCTGAAGGCAGAGCTGGCAGGAAACCCCCCTCTGCAGCAGGGGGCTGGAGCGGGGAGTTTGGCTGGCAGAGACAGATTTAAGGGGGCTGAAGCCTGCTGCATTTTCCATCGTTAGACATGGCTGGATTCACAAAGTGATCAAGCAAAAGCCCTGGAACCCGGAACAAATTTGCAGGAGGGTGTTGGAAAGCAGAAGCAGATTTTTGCAGCATGGTGAAGGAAACCAGATCCTTAGAGGGGTCCCGATTTGCTTGAGCTTCATGAGGGAATTCAATCCCACAAATTCCTTGCCTGGAGAGGAGCGGGCTGTGTGATCCCCCCCGGCATGGCATCCGGAGCAAGATGCAAATGCAAGTGCGTGTTTGTGCTGCAAAGGCATGCTGGGTCCCCCACTCCTCAGTCAGTTCCGGAGGGAAACTGAGGCAGGGAGCAGCAAGACAGGTTGCTGGGGAGGTCTGGAGCCCCAGCCCTGTGCTGGGGCACTGCTGTGGCAGGGAGCAGCCCCACCATTGCTCCAATAGTTCCACTCCAGCCAAGGGAACACCGTGGTTTACACCCCAATATCCCCTTCAGATGTGGCTCCTGGTGTGGGGCGAGCACAGACATCCCTCGGCAGTTATCCCCCCATTTACTTACAGCAGCTGCTCAACTTTTCAGTCTATGTTTCCCAACCAAATTACAGGTTGAGAGATGTTTTGACCACTTCCTTAGCCATGCCCACCTCTCCCGTTCACTTGTCCCCAAGGACTGCTGCCAAGCTGGACGGCAAAGTCGCAGTCCCAGTCCCCCCCTGCCCCACGGACGGGGCGGAGCATTAACCCGGGTCCCGCACACGACTGGGGGTGATTCCAGAGGGGAGGCGCCGGTGCCAGGGAGCGGCAGAGCCCCGTGGCCAGCGTGCGGTGCGTGGCGGGACCCCGGCAGGGAAGGGGTGCCAGCCAGCCCGTGTCCCGGTCCAGGGACGGGCCACGGGCCCGGAGAGGGGCGGGGGGATTCACGTCTCGCTGACATCACGGCGGTGCTGGAGCGGCCGGGGTCCAGCAGCCCTGGGGGCCAGCAGCCCCGCCGCCACGGCCACTGCGCACCCGCGGCCCCCGGCACCGGCGCCTCCGGTAAGTGGCGGCTCATGGCGGGGAGGCTCCTGGGGGACCCCAAGGGACGTCGTGCCTCTTCCCAGCACTGTTCCAGCACCCCCAGCGCCTGCACCCCAGAAGTGAGGAGCCAGAGACCAACTCTGCAATTCCCCCGTACCCTTTCTCTGGCCCCCCACATCCATCGGGGATGGAGCCTTACTCCGCACAGACTGGGGTAGGGTGGGGAGGGGCTCCGGCGCTGGGACCCTCTGCCCCTTTCCACTCCTGGGGTGCCTGGTGGGCTCTGGAAAACGGGTCAAATATTCACGGTTTGTAATCCGGGGGATGCATACGTGTAACCCACTGTCCGGGCCACCCCCACCCCAGCGCTGCGCTGTGTTAGCCTCGAGAGGGGGGATGTAGCTCGGGGGGCTGCAGCTTGCCCTTGGGTGCTGTTCTCAGGAGGGGAGGGAACCTAGGCAGACAAGCTGTCCCCTCCCCAGCCCCGCTCGCTTATGCCCTGGGGCAGAGGACCGTAATTTCACCCCATCTCAGGGAAGGCAGCCAGGGTGCGACGGGGTCAGGGAGGGATGTTCTCAAAGGGTTGGTTCATTGTCACCCTCTCTGGGGACAGGCTCTGAGATGCCATGTTTTTCCCCGCAGGAGATATAGGAAACACGGAGTAGATCAGCTTCTTCTTACCCTGAGTAGGTTATGCAACCTTGGGGTTTGAGGGCAGGGACCGTGCTGTGCTGGTACAGGCTGGCCACGCTGGGTTGGCTGTCAGTCCAGGGGTTGTTCACCTGTGCACTGAGCTCCTCCGTGCTCAGCCTCAGTTGTCTGTGTGATAACTGAGGGGGTCACAAACCCTTGTAGGGAGAGGCCATTGTTTCCCCTGCTCGAGTAGGTGGTGCCTAAAAAGAAGGGTTACAGCACGGGGAGGGAAGGAGAGCAAAAGCCAGGCATGACTGGGAGCATCCTCCTGGCTTGGCTCCAGCACAGAAAGAGCACCTTGTCTGCAGGATCAGCCACTCCATTGTGCTTGTATGGATAGTGAGGGAGGAAAAAAGGGTTCATGACTCTTGCAAAGCAATGGGGAAAGGAAAGGGGCTTGAGAGCAACTTTCTGACAGGAGACCAGGAGCAGGATATGAACAAGCTGAACCACAATGTTGTAGAACAGCCTGTCCAGTGCCCTGCCAGCCCTGTGGCTTCCCAGTCAGAGGAGGCTGGACTTTGCTTGCTGGGCTGCCAAGGGAACAAGGATGAAACCTGATGGGCTGGGGTCACCAGCACTGTCTCTCCAGAAGGTGTTCGGTGTCTCAGGGCAGGAGCTGGTTGGGGAGCTCCAGGGTGCAAAGGCCGTGACTGCAGGGCTGGGGGTGAGAGGGGCTGGGACCAACCCTTCCCCACACGTAAGGCAGTGCTGCTGCTCAGAGCAAGCCAGCCAGGAGAAAAAGGAGTGGGAGACACTTCCTATGTCAGTAACACACTTTGTCCCTCCTCACAGGCCAGGATGGCTCCTCAGATCTAGACAGGGAGACCAGAGCAGTGCCAGAAATTGCCATCCAAGTGACAGTGGGATTGGGATAGAGGAGCTGCCGTGAGGATGTCTGAAGCCAAGCCCCTCAGCGTCTCTTGCCTTGTGCTTTCAGTGCTCTCCTTGCACTGGGCTTTGCTCCAGCTGGGCCAGGCTTTTCCCAGCACCTCTGACTACCTCCAGCGGGGCTGGCAACGGCTGCTGGAGGAAGGGGAGGGCTGCTCTGAGTGCCAGCCAGAGGAGTGCCCGATGCCACGCGGCTGCCTGGCTGGCACAGTGCGGGATGCCTGTGACTGTTGCTGGGAATGTGCCAACCTGGAGGGACAGATCTGTGACCTGGACAACACCAACCACTTCTACGGCAAGTGTGGGGAGCACCTGGAGTGCCGGCTGGATGCAGGGGACTTACGTCACGGAGAGGTGCCCGAGCCCCAGTGTGCCTGCCTCTCCCACCTGGCCCTCTGCGGCTCTGATGGCAAAACCTACGCCCAGATCTGCAGGTTCCTGGAGGCTGCCCATGCCCACCCTGATGCCAACCTCACTGTGGCCCATGAAGGCCCCTGCGAGTCAGGTAGTGGCCCTGGCACTGTGGGAAGAGACAAACAAGGGGGTCTGGCTTAACTGTTTCACCTGGAAGGAAAACCACAGGGACTGGACTGCACTGGGCGCTGCTCCATGCAGTGTCAGGCTCCCACTAGTCCCCTCACCCTGCTGATCAGGGAGAGCCCCTTGCAGATCCAGTGCTTGGAGAAATCTGGGAGCAGCTTTGCCAAGAGGGAGTGGAGTTTATGGGAAGCAACAAATCCTGCTGGATCAGATTGGGAAGTTCCAGGGAGCTGTTAGCGAATTCTTGGCGGCAAGGCTGGGTTCACACTGGCCTGCTGCTCCCGAGAAATGTGTCTGCCTCCTGCAAATAGAAACCAGGGTTGGTTTGGCTTGGCTGTGTGATTTCCATCTCCCATTTAAAACTCAGGTAGGGGCTCAGAGGGGACAGTCTAACAGGAAAGCCATGCCCCATCCTGCCCAGCCTGGCACAGGTCACCCTGTGCTGTCACCGCAGCCTGAGGGGTGTCAAGGGTGACCTTATTTTCTGTAGAGCATCATGTTCTTGAGTGTTTTCCCAGGTATATTTGGAGGTGGAAACCTTCCCTTGAACTCTGGCTCATACTATGGGCCAGGTCATGAAGCAGGTGTGGGTAAGAAGCATGGTCCTCACTTTATCCCTCCAGGGAAGGGATGTGGGATCTCGAGCTGTTGGCTCCATCCAGGAGATGAGGACCTGCTGACTCCCTTCATTGCTGGCATGAACCCTGTGTCAGAGCAGAGGCCTCATTTGGCTGAGAGCTCAACTACCTCATCCATCCTCACCAGCCTCAGGCTGGATGAGTGCCCCCTGGCCTTCCTCCCACAGGAGGAGCATGTTCTGATTGCTCAGGAAAGCTTTGCTTTGTAACATTGCTGTCATTGCACTCTTCCTGCTGCGTGTGTCACTGGAGCATCATTGCAGAGGTGGGGAAACTGAGGCCAGCAGGGATGGCAGCCCTCCATGGACTGGTGGGGGCAGATGGGGAGGGAGCTCCCAGTCCCAGCTGTGAGGGGGGACCATGTCCTTGGGAAGAGTGAGGGTCTGCCATGGGAGGGAGAGCAGGTATGGGAAGGGTCCCAGCATCTCTGTGAGAACCAAATGCTGCTGCTCCAGAGACCAGCCCAAGAGAGCCCACGGGATCTGCCAAGGGTGGGACCTCTTCTGAGCCCACCCTGCTCTCCTCTACCCCCCTCCCCAGAGCCTCAGATCACCTCTCCTCCCTATGACACATGGAACATCACTGGGCAGGATGTCATCTTCGGCTGCGAGGTCTTTGCCTACCCCATGGCTTCCATTGAGTGGAGGAAGGATGGCACAGAGATGCTGCTGCCTGGAGATGACCCCCACATCTCAGTCCAGGTGAGCGGTGTGCCTAGGGCATTGAAGGTGACCCCAGGGTGACCCCAGTGCTTCTCAGAGCTCATGGATCACCAGGCCTGAGAGAGGCCAAGCCTGGCTGCCTGGGGACGAGAAGGGGTGACTGGAGGCTGTGTAACGTGAGGACTGGCCGAGCCAGGGCTGGTGTGTTGGTGGTAGGAGCCATCAGCATAACTCTCTTCTGTGATTTCTTCTGGTAATTTTTGAACTTATTCTTAGGGTCCTGCAGCAGGGAGTTTCCACACTTGCCTGCCTTAAGTTTGCTGTGTGTGCTGGCTTCACTTGCAGTCCCTCTGCCAGGGCTGGAAAGAGGACCTCCCGAGTGCCCTACAGCCTGGGTCCTCCTCTGGTCCTACCAGCACACTCAGGCACTTCCTGCCCTTTTTTCCCATCAGCAGGGCTTCCCTCCCAGAGCTGGCAGGCCCAGGGATCAACATCCTGCCTGCAGCCAGCCCCAAATATAGCACCCAGCTGGGTGTACCTAGCTATTAGAGGGTGTGGGCAGAGGCAAAGGGGCCATGCATCTCAGCCAGGCACCAACGGGGAAGAAACTGTGGTGAAATGGATGGAAGAAGCCAGAGGAGCAGGTGGAACCTGGCACTGTGGCCCCCTTCCATCTTTCTGTCCTTCAGGCCTCCCCATAGCTTGTCATAGGGTCCAGCTGAGGATCTTCACCCCAAGCAGGACTACCCTGCCTGGTTGGAGGAAACTCTACTGTCCTCCACCCCTGGCCACTGCACCATAATAGCAGCCTGCAAACACAGCTGCAGCCCAGCTGGGTCAGGAAAAGCTTATTTTTTCCTAGGGATAAACAGAAAATAGCATGGTTGCTGCCAGGGCAATCCTGGGACCCCACTGCCTGCTGAAACAGGGGACCTGGGGCTTTGTGGCACAGACTGCCCCTTGCTTCTGCCACAAGTACTGACAGAAACTCCCCCTTCTTGCAGTTCAGAGGTGGCCCCCAGAAATATGAAGTGACAGGCTGGCTCCAGATCCAGGGTGTGCGGGTGACGGACGAGGGCACGTACCGCTGCTTCGCCAGGAACAGGGTCGGGGAGGTGGTGGCATTGGCCAGCCTGACCGTCTTCACACCCGGTGAGCAATGTCCTTACCCTCATGGGGACACGGGAAGGGATGTTGGGCACAGTGCAGCAGTATGGCAGGAGCTGCTGGAGCATAGGGCTGTGCTGGGGGTGCCCCAGAAAGCTGCTGTGTGTGGTTTGGCTTTGGTCCTGGTGGGGAAGGGGACAGGCACAGCAGGGTGGCAAGGTGACATTGTCCCCATGCTGCCATTTCAGACCAACTCAACCTGACAGACTTCTCCCTGCTGAAGCCCCGCATGACACCTGTGGACTACGGGGAGAGTGAGGAGGACTACTACTAGCCCAGAGATGGCATGTTCGGCTGCAGAGATCACCTTGCCCACAGTGACCCTCCCTGGGGCTTGGGGACATCTCTGGAGCAAGCACCCTCCGGCCCACAACTCCTTTTCTGAACAATCCTGACACAGCAGCCTGTTTTTTGGGGTGGGGGATGGGGTGACACGTCCTTTTGGGGTGCTGGGGGACGGGATCCTGGCTGGTTGGCAAGGGCTGGGGACAGGGGCAGCTCTGCCTGGAGCAGGGTGGATCTGTCCTCTGGCACTGAGTGGAAACAAAATGGCAGGTAGGACACTGAGGGGGCAGCTGTGCTGTGTGTGATGAGGACTTGGTGCTGGGGATGGAGACAGCCCCCTTTGGGAGAGTGAGGCCAGGCAGGGGCATTATGTCCTGCATGAATAATTTTTGGGATGCTGGAGCAGAGAGCTGGGATCTGACCATGATAACCAGTGGGTCACCCTCCTGTCTGCTCTGTATCCCCCAAGCACAGAGACATCCCAGCTTCTCCCCAGAACCTGAGGAACCTGCTGCCAAAACACCCTTCTCTTCTGTTTTGTTTTTAATCAGAAAAGTAGTGATTTGAGGAAACCAGGCACTTGTGGCTTTCAGTGCTCTTTTCTCCAGCTGAACCGTCCTTGTGGTCAGAAACACTTTGGCCTTTTTTTGACTGACTTCATGTTTTCCCTTCCGTGCCTTTGACTGACTTCATGCTTTCCTTTGTCAGTTCGGTTGATGTTATTTAAAATATATATGTAGGCCAAAGCCAAGGCCAGCTGACTGTCCTGCATCCACAAAGATGATTATGGGGGTGAGGAAAGGTGCACTGCAGATGCTACTTTGTGCATTGTGGGGTGCATGAATTGAGGAGCCCTCCTACCCATCCCAGTGCTCACAGCTGGTCCTGGTGTGGGTCCTGCCCTTCTCACCCCACCTGAGAATGGGGGTACCCAGCAGACAATCTCCTGGGCAGTGATGATGCATCGACTCTAATCACTGTACTCTCATGAGTTTGGATCCCATCCGACTGCTGACCATTCTCATCTTGGGGTCCTAAGTTCTGTGACACTGGGGTCTCCACTGGTGACCACAGCCCTGTCAAGTGTGGAGCAGCTCTGGGCCTAGCTGGTAAAGCAAAGGGGTGCTCCAGTTTCCACTGGAAACATTAGATTAAAAAAAAAAATCCCAACTACCTGCCAGAGCTGGTGATTTAGAGCAAACTTTCATGTGGGGGAAGCACAGAAAGGAAGCTCAGAGCTGCACTGTGCTGCTCACTGCCCAGAGAAGGCCATCAGGACCCTTCCTATGCACGTTCTGGGGCTGAGCCCACATTCAAGGGGTGCTTTACCCCCTCAAAGCAGCATCATTTACAGAACTTCTGGTGCTCAAAACCTCTATATGGACCAAACCACTCCCAGTTACTCAGTCCCAGCTCCAGGGAGGTCCAGAGCTGCGGCAAGGAGCCAGACCCTGTGAGGAAGGAATTGGCCAGACCCCAGGCAGGAGCAGGCAGGATGCAATAAGGCTGGCGGCTCAGGTCCCGTGCTACTCTCCTTCACATGTTTTTTCTTTTCTTTTCTTCCTTTTTCTCTTGAGAGCTGGCTCAGATGACACAACTACAGCACTGAAACCTGAACAAGCAAATAAAAGGGATTTGTCTGGAACTGGCAGCAGAACAAAATTCCTGCAGACGGTGAGGCTGGGCCAGTCCTGGCCCTCTGCACCACAGCTTGATGGGGCACTGCTGCCCTGCCTGCTGGAGTGCCTATCCTTTCTGGCAGAAAACCCCTTCTCAGGCAGAGAAATGCAAAAGCCATTGATGCCTCAGCTTCTCCTTCCATCTAACAGCATAACAGAATCCTCCTGGGCTGCTCCATCAGAGTCGGAGGGTGTTCAGGAGGGACCAGGGACAGAAGTGTGCCATTGGCTTTTATTTTGCTTTTTTTGGGTGTAAAACATGCTTTCACAGAAGCTGGGCCTTTTTTATCCATCCTGATCCTTTTCCTGTTTTGCACACCAATGAGCTGGTGGAACTGGGCCACACTTGGGCTGAGGCTGCCACAGGGAAATCCGAGAGCGTCCCGGAGCTTCAGCAGTCAAGAGCTGCTTGCTGGGCTCCCTGCCGGTGCCCGGGGCTGGCCCCTGGCCAGGGCTGCCACGCCAACCCTCCTCAGGGCCAGGCTTGCCCTGCCTGTGTTGGCACAAATCCAGGTTGTGCCGGGTGTGGATGCAGCTTTGGTCTGGCTGGAGAGTGAGGGATGGGTCACACACTCTATCCCTGGCTCTCCACGTGTTCTGCAGGACAATGCCCTGCTGCATTTTGGTGTCAGTCCTTGCCCCCCTCTGCTTCACACCCCGTGCCCTCGTACCCTGTAGGGAGCTGGCAGGGGATGCTGGTGGTTCCTGCCTGGCAGGAAGAGCACTGGGGATGTGATGAGAGCGGAATTTGAGCAAAAACTCTTGGTCAAAATTAACCAGACCAAGGGCCTGTGTATCCCAGACTCCTTGGATCCCACTGTGGGAGAGGGCTGTCTGACTGGCAGGCTCTCCTCAAGGTGAAGGGCAGCAGAGTGGCTCCAGAGACACAGAGAGGGCTGGTGTCTCCTCATCCCAGCTCCCAGTCCTACCATTTCCAGTCACTTAAAAATTAAAGAAGCCAATATTGCTGCACAGCTGGAATCGCTCACTGCCACACAGCTTAATTGAGGTTATTTGTTGGCTCTAAAAGCATTTGGTCACCTCTGCTGCTGGCTGCTCAGATGTTTCCTGCAGCCCCTGTCCCAAGGAGGGGGCACCCCAGGCTCTGCAGATGCTGTTCTCAGCTCCATGCCCCTAGAGGGTCCCAGGGACCTGACCTAACCTGGTGTCCGTGTGGGATCAGAGGGTCTGCCCCAAGAGCATGCAGCACCAAATTCCTTCGCTGGCCGATCTTAGAGCAGCTGCTTTCTGGGAGCAGCTCCTGCCAGCCCAGCTGACTGCGCTCAGAGCACCTGATCAGGTGAGCCCAGAGGTGAAGGCTGATGTCAGGGACGGGGAGAGCTGGACTGGGAAGTGTTGATGTGGCCACTGGCCCAGGCACAGCACCGAAGCCCCCTGGCCGCCTGGATGAGCAGGGTGTGGGCACCTCCCAGGGCACCAGAGGTCACTGCTAGCCTGGGTACAAAGAAAGGGCAGCTTGTCCTGCCAGGACCTGAAAGACCCTGGAGATGCATGCTCTGACCAGCTGGCAACCACAGGGTTCTGTGGTCTGCAGGGAAAACCCACCAAGTCTGGCAAGTAAATACACTCCTGTAACAAAGACGTGCTGTCCCTGTCCTTCCCTGCTCTTGGGGTGCTGGGACCTGTCTGGGTCTGGGCAGGAGGGACATGGAATCAGAGAATAGTTTGGATTGGAAGGGACCTTAGAGGTCATTTAGTTCCAGCAGCTCTGCCACAGGCAGGGACACCTTCCACTAGACCAGGTTGCTCAGGACCCCACCCAGCCTGGTCTTGAACACTCCTGGGGCTGGGGAGTCCACAACTTCTCTGGACAACCTATGCTGGTTCCTCACCATCCTCACAAAATAAAAGAATTCCTTCTGATATCTGGTCTAAACTTACCCTCTTTCAGTTTAAAGCCACTCACCCTTTTTCTATCACTATATGCCCTTGTCAAAACTCCTTCTCCAGCTCTCTTATAGACCCTTTAGATTCTGGAAGGTGCTTTAAGGTGTTTCTGGAGCCTTGTCTTCTTCAGCCTACTCTTCAGGCCCAACTCTCTCAGCCTGTCTTGAGCCCTCTGAGCATCTTTATGGTCCTCCTCAGGACCTGCTCCAACAGGTCCACATTATTCCTATGCTGGAAGCCTCAGAGCTGGGCACAGCACTCAGGTGTGGTCTCACAAAAGGAGAGCAGAGGGACAGAATCACCTCTCTCAACCTGCTGGCCCTGCTTCTTTCGGTGCGTCCGCGCCCCCATGGCAGAGCTCCGCTTGTGGCAGGGCAGCGATTATCCGTTCAACAGTGCCATCTCCTGGCAGAGCCACCGGCCTCGCCGGGCCCCGCCACTGCGCTGGGCGGCCGGAGAACGCACCCGGGGCCTCGGGCATCCCTGCAGCACCCTGATCCTCAAATCCATCCACGCCCTTTCCCTGCCCCTGGCAGAACCTCTGCTTTGCTGGGAGGGGTGATCACAAGCGACATGAGTAAGAGCTGTCCTTCGGGATGATCGCCAGAGCCAGAACATCCTCTTGACACTGGATTTGGATGGCTGCTGCAGGCAGAGCTGGGATGAGGCAGAGCCTGGAGATGTTCAGCTGCAATCCTTGGATGTCTGCGTTGAGCTGGGGCTGCAAAAGGGTAAACACCCCTCGTGGCCACCCTGACAGTCCCCCCATGCCATGGGTCTCTCCCGTGGGAGATCAGTGGCTTCTGGCAGAGGCTCACTGAGCCTGAAACGATCCCTGCTCATGCCTGGATGGAAGCAGCACTGTAACCTCGCTCTGCAAATGGGTAAACTGAGGCACAAAGCAACTACGCGTGGAGAGCTCAAGCAGAGCCAGACAGACTGGGCAGAGTGACCAGCTACCCTCAGGACTTCTGTCCCTAGCCTGTCCCCACCCCTGTTGGGGGGTGGCATTTTCCCCTCTGTCTTCTGCACGCCACCCCTTCACCCTGCTGTAGTGGCTCACAGAAAAAATAAAACAGCAAGACGGCTTCCCTTCCTCCACCCAGCACTTATACTGCCTGATAAACAAAATGGAAATAAATCCTCCTGCGTTTGCAGCAAATAGGTCTCCATGGGGGGTTGCTTTCAATAATTCAAATGCTGTTGCAGAGCAGAGCCCACGCCAATGGGTTTTAATAAACACAGCTGTAATGTGACATGCAATTTATTATTAAGCTTAAAACAGGAAGCAAAGAGTTTAATAAAAGCACCAGGTTCCCTGTATCAGTCACAGCAAGTGGCGGGGTGCTAGCTGTGGGGGGAGGTTGGGCAAGCTGGCTGCAGGGACACACAGAGCTGGGTTTGCTTTGCTGCGTGCCCCTCAATCTGGCACTGCAGGAGTGCTGGGCAGTGCATGGAGATGAGAGCCAGATCGGGGGAAACGGGATTATTGCAAGGACAGGGGTAAGGTGCGAAATGCTGCACCCTGTATGGCTGCCCAGCCATCCAGGGAAGAGCTCTGCCCTGGCATCACAGCTTGCTTGCAAGGTCAGATTAAAGCCTTGGGTTCAATGTCTCCAAAACTTTCTCACCCACATCCCTTCCAAAGTCAGCTCCACCTAGGCAGCCCTTTTCTGCTCCCCCCTTGTCACCCCTGGGCTGCCTTTAGAAGGAGGCAGAGTGGCAAGCTGAGCCTCCTGGAGACAGAGAGGCTGTGCAAGGTGAGATGATGAGAGGCATGGGGAACAACTGGTGCCTGGTGCTGCAGCAAGTGTGTGTGCTGTCTGCTGGGCTGCACAGGTAGCCCCTCCAGACATGGATTTGTTCAAGGGCTGGTGAAAAGCAGGAGCTTGTCAGGGAGGTGGCTCAGCTGAGGTGGCTCAACAGGTCCAGCTATGTCTGGAGGCACCTCTGTGTACAGGTGAGGGCTGAAGGGTGTTGCACCATCCAGTATTCATCACCTAGCAGGATCCAGATGCTGCTTTCTCCCTGTCCTTGCTGTAGGCCTACCTGGACACTCAAATTCTGCCACTTCCCTGCTGTGGCTTTTTTGCCTCCTCTCCTTGGTCTTGCATCTTAGCCATGCCCTTCCTGCTAGGGAACAATCCCACCAAACCCCAGTACCCACTCCTGCAGAGAGCAGCACAGCAGGTGGAAGAGATGTGAGAAGTGGTGCAGGACTGCCCATACTGTTTCCCCATGAAAATGGGGTTTGTATGACTGCCCTGTGCTCAGGTTTGGAGAGTGGCCTCAAGGACAAGCAATTCCCCTGATGCAAGCTTTGCTGTTGTTATATTAGACAACAGATAGTCCCATCTCTGCCAAGGCTGTGGCAGATCAGGAGCTTTGTCCCAGTCCAGCCAAATGACAGTCTGGGGCTGAACGAGCTCCAGGGACCTGCAGCTCCTTCCAGGAGAGCAAGCAGCCTCCTATCTTAAGGAGGGCTTTCCAGCCAGATAAAGCCATGCAAGCAGCCTCTGTCCTCAAGATGAAGTGCTGGCAGGGCTGTGTGTGGGGCAGCTTTTGTGGACTCTTTAGCAGGTGTTGACAGCAGACTTTTTATGCTGGGATGGATGCAGGGTAACACCCTCTGGTTCTGCCAGCACCGATGCCTGCTGGAGCCTGTAAAAGGTTTTAACTTGAGATTGCTTTTTTTTTTTTTTTTTTTTTTTTTTTTTTTTTCAGCTGTGTCTGTTGAAAGCTCTACTTCCTCTGGCTTGAAAAGCCCAAGAGCTGCTGATGTGACTCTATCCATGACCATTACTGGGGCTGTGAGTGGGATGTTGAACCCGGTGAAGGGACATGGTGTCTTGCCTGTCCCCTTGAGGTGATGATCCCCGTGCAGATTCATCAGGAGCAGCACCAGCCCAGGGAGGCCTGGAGGGCCCCCAAGCTCTCCTTGCATTGCAGGTCACTTTTTGGCCTTCACCCATGGTCAGATGAGGGAAAGACCTAACCTTGGTGATGTGTAGGGATGGTCCTGGTTGTATCTCCACTTGTGTGCTCATCTGATGTCCTGGGTTTGCTCCCTATGGTCTGAGCTTTCTCCTCTTCATAGGCATGGAATCTGGGGCTGGGGTCTGACTCCAGGGAGAGAGGGGGATGAGTTGGAGCAGGCCATAATCCATGTGAGGGCACAACCTGCAGAGAGCACAGGTATCCTACAGGGAGTGCCTGGGGTGCGTTATCTCAAAAGCAAGGAGGTGCTCAGCAGGGACCTGCCTTATCGGAGTGCTGGTTGCTGTCTCTCCTCGCAGCCCTTTCTGCCCTGGGGCTGCTCTCTGTCACTTCTCTGCTCCGTAACAGCCGGAGGCAGGAGGAAATGGGAGCCCCTGTGCCTGGTCCCTGCCAGAGCACACTGCTTCGGAAGTGGGGGGGGGATCTGGCTTGCAATTACTGTGCCTTTGGCTTGGCAGGCCTGAAGTGTGAGTGATGGGGTCTCTGCAGAGCAGCCCCTGAGTCCTGGTGCGTTGGGAAGGGCTCGTACCCATCAGCAGCTTTCCCCAGCTGCCTGAGCTCTGCCGGTCTGAGAATGTGGGAGGGGAGCAGGTGACAGCAACTCTGGGCTTCTTGTAAAAAACCCAAATATTCACCCGGCTGGATGTCTACACTCAAAGCACAGCCTGAGCCCTCCCCTTTAATAACCTCCATCTCCCAGCTATGGCTGTGAAGAGAGGCAGAAGCTGCAACTTGCATATCCCATTCCCCCCATCCACCTTTCCCACTTTGCAGCCACATGTGGATGTATGTGGTGAAGGGCTGGGGTGGCTGTTCAGCATCCCTCCAGGACAGCTGCTGGAGCCAGTCCTTCCCTCACAGGAGAGTTCAGGTAGGAAGAATAAAACACAAAAATTCTGGGTTTGCCTCTTAGCTGGTGTCAGGGAGACCAAGAAGATCCAGGGGAGCCTGGTCTAGCATGTCCTGCAAGTACAGCTGCAGACAGTGGACTGAAGCCCTCCACGCCTTAGATAACAAGCCACCAGCCACTAGGCTGCTGTCTTGCAGGATGGGAGTGGCAGTTCCCCTGCAAGAATTTTGGGAGGGAGGATGCTGCCTTCCCTGCTCATGGATGGAGGAGCCAGAAATGAGAGATGCCAGCTCAATGTGGCTCACTTTAAACATGGAGAAGATCCAGAAGCACTGAACCCATTAGGATGGTATTGTCAGGAGCTGTACAAAGCTTCAGCTCTCTCCTGCTGCCAGATTGCCCTGGCCTTGGGGAAGGAAGGGTTAAGCAGCAGGGCTCAGCAAAACAAGCGCTCTCTGAAAATTCAGCCAAGCTACCCAAATGCCGGCCTCCCCTCTGCCCCCACCCTTATCCATCTCTCTTATCTGCCCTGGGCAAGAGCAGGGCATTTCCCCTCCTGCACTGATGAGGACCAGAGCTGGCGACAGGCGGAAACTGGCTGCGAGCAGGACTCAAGGGAGGCCGTGGTGTCCCAGCTGTGGGGTGGCCTGTGTGGCTGCAGCTCAGAGACGTGGTGTGCTCCACCATGGGGCTGGATCCACTGATGGATTCCCTATCCCTGGCTGTGTCACCCCCCTGGTACCCCAGCAGCACCTCATTTCTGTAGCACATACAGGGTGAGCTGCTGGCTCTCAGCCCCCGTGGAGAGCCCGGCTCACATCAAGGGGTTATCAGCTCTGCAAGGGTTAAGCTTCCTCTGGGCACTGATATCTGAGGTCACAGCAGCCCGGTTTGGGGTGGCACATGCAGTCCAGGCAAGCTGGGACTCACCTCTGTCCATGCTGGGAGTGAAGATGGAAGGAGGCAGGGGAGCCCAGTGAGGGCTGCAGTGGGAGCAAGGTGCCAGGGCATCTCTGGCAGCCTGTGAGCCCTGCCGACACGAGGCAGGCTTGGACGGGCTGTTTAATTAAATGTGAAGAGCTCTCACACTTCACAAGCTGCAGCCTGAGCGATTCTGAGCAAGAGTCCTTTTATTAAAAGAGAGAGAGGCTCTGGCTCTGCCAGGCAGCCATCAAATGGCACATTTAATTGTCTCGGCTCGTTTAGCTGTCGCACAGGGAGGGATGTGCTCTGAGCTCCCCGGCAGGCTCACTGCTGCCGGCATCCTGGGTGCTCCTGCTGCCTCCAGGAGGGCTGGTGAGGAGTAGATGGGAGATGAGCCTTCATCCAAGGTCAGCACTGGGGGCTTGCTTGGTGCTCTGACGGCCCAGACTGGCCCAGGGCTGAGCACCGGGGTTCAAAAGGGCTCGGGAAAGCGCCTGGAGTGATGGGAGCCTTCTGGGGCAGTGGGAGCTGCCTGGAAAACACAGGGTAACTAAATGACAGCTTAAAAGTATCTTCTCATTTATTCCCAGGCCAGAACACTTGCTCTGAAGAGGGCATCCTGCCCTGGTTTCAGTGTTACAACCTCAGTGAGTAAGTTAGGGACAGGCTGGCAGTGGGTTAGGATGGCTGTGCTGCACCTTTCCTCCAGGAACTGAAGTCCTTGGAAATACCTTCTGGGCTCTGCAGCAGGGATCTGGCCTGTTCAGCGTGCACATGGAGGGAGAAAAGACGTCTGGGTGGTTTTGATTTAAATCTGCTGGGTGGTTTGGAGAGGCTGAACTTGGGTTCAGCTGCTGGTACCGAGCCCATGGTCCTGGAGGAGAGGCTGAGCAATGGAAGATGCCCCTGGAGGGGGAGTCCCAGCCTTTCCCGTGGCTGTGCGGGAGCAGCCATGCCAAAACTCACCATTTGGAGAGGAGAGGGGGAAGAAAGAAAGATCAAGAGCGGGAGGAAATAGTCTTTTATCAAAGCCTCCTACTTCAAAGCTGTCCAGCTGAAGTGCTCCCCTTTGGTTTAATTTGAAGTGATGTTTCCTTCAGCATCTGCAGCTAAGTGGTATCAAGCCAGGCTGAAATGGCTGGAAAGCCTGGAAAGGAAAGGCACTGTTTGGGAATGGCTCGAGGCAGATGAGGGTCAGCCTTGAAGGCCCTTCCATAGGGATGGAAACTGCCAATGCTGGCATTTCTCATCCCTCAGCTCCTGGCATGGGATAGAATCCAAACCCTTTTGGGAATGGGAACAGGGCAATTTCTCATCCTGGGTGCTTGGGGTGGCTCCATCTCTCTGAAGTGGCTGAAGTGTCTGTGTCCTTGGGCAAGGGGAAGGCAGGAGATGGAGACATGGGTGCTGCTCTGCCCTGAGGAACCAGTGCACCTCCCAGGCTTGTAGTTTCCAGCCTGCAGCCCCCTTGAAGATGCTTTGGCAGCCCCTGAACACAGGTGAGAGCTAAACCAGATTGCAGGGGCTAGCAGGGGAAGGGACATGAATCCATTTTTCTGATGAATACCTTCAAGCCCTCTTGGAGTGGAAGAGGAAGGCCACTGCTCCCAGTGCCTGGGGAATTTCTGTGTGGGGGCAGTGGGGAAATACAGCAACAGCAGGGCACGTGCTACACTGTCACAGCATCCCTTAACAACAAGAAAAACTGATTGGGAGGCAAAGCAGCTGGCTTTTCCTGGGAAAAGTTCTCCTGCCTGTTGCATAGGAGCTGATTTTCCCCAGCTGGCTGGAAAGAAGCTGCTCTGAAAGCAGCTGTGCCCTGTCCCTGCTGGGGGTGGCAGGGCTGGGTACCCCCTGGGCAGCATGTCTGGTCACTGGGAGGACAGAGGTGATCAAAACAGGCCAGCTGCTCTGTAGAGAGGAAGAGGGACATACCCTTGGAAACAGAAAGGTCATGGTCATCTCTTTAACCTCCAGAGGCCAAAACAAGTTTTTAATGGCAATGACTGTGCTGGCACTAAAGCCACTGACCAGGAAGGAAAGTGAAGGACAAGTGACCTCCTGCTGCATATGGAGAAGGGATGCTCATAGATACCTGTCTGCTGGGGGCTGCTCATAACAGCATCTGCAAAGCTTCTTCCACCCAAAAGGCTTGAGTGTTGTTCCAGCCAGAGGCTGCTTTAGGGAACAGAAGTTCAGAGACTCATGACTGTGGCAGAGCTGGGACCTTGATCCCAGATTTTCTTAAATTAACTTTCGAAGGGGAGATGCTCAAATACAGATTTGTGCTTGCAGTGATGGGAGCTCTGTGGAGCAGAAGGCAGCTGACCACGTGCTCTTTCTCATGCTTTCCTTGATATTTGGGAAAAGGTCTCTGCCAATCTCGAGTGAAGTTTGGAAGCTGCATGAAGAGGTGAGGAGGAAAAACAATTCCTTCCACAAGAGTGGGGTGGAAGGAGCTGTAATTTCTCTTCTCCCAGTCCAGCAGCCCCACATCCCCCACAGCAAATCCATTCCAGCACTGGTATGGTTGCTGCTTTCTCGACTCTCCCTCCTCCTCGCCCCCTCCTCTCCCTCCCCCCCAGCTCCACTCCACGTGCTCCCAGCTGCTCTAGGATGATACAGGCAGGCGCAGAGTTCATGGGAGCCGTACCTGTGCTTTGTCTTCATCTGTCACCCCTCCTGACAGTCAGATCCATCTTAAACTGGGAGCGAGAGGGGAAGAGAGGGAAGCAATAATTAACCTCTGCACAGGCCGCTCCCAAAATGCTGCAGTCTGGTGATGCACAAGGAGACATTCCTGACACTTTTATTGCTACTCCAGCGCTGTTCTGCGTCTGTAGGAGGTGATTTGGCCAGGCTGGGATACCTGAGACTTTCATTATGGTTGAAGAGCTGCTGGCACCCGCAGCTTTTCTTTGCTGGGTGCATTAGGGAGGGCTCCTCACCACCCTTGCTGGCAAAGCTGGAGGGTAAAACTGATTTGAGGTGTTTGCAGACTGAGCAGGGGTTTTCATGGCTTGGTCCTTGGGGTGGGCACAAAGTGTGTGTGTGATTTCAGAGTTGAAGCTGTTTCTCATGTGGGTGCAATACATGTGTGCAGAAGCAGAGTTGGTGTGGCATTCCAGCCCCAGGGTAAGCTGCCAGGATGTGCCTGACATCTAGAGCAGGACCCCAGGTGTTATGGAGCCTGTGACAGATCACTGGTGTCAACCTTGTCCCACACCTGAAAGTTTCTTTAATGGGGATATGAAGTGGCAAGAGGGGCTGGGGATTTTTGGGCCCCCTTGTGATGCTGTGCTGGACCATAATGCCACATTGGCAAGGGATAATGCCAAGCACCCCCCTGGTCCCTGCAGCCTCCTACCATGGGTGCTTGTGCCTGTCCTGGCACTCTTGGGGTCAAGTGGCCTCACAGCCACCTCCGAGCAATGCTGGGCCAGCAGTGATATTGCACTGCTGACCAAGGTCAGCCACTCACCTGCCTGTTTAGGGCCTGGCAGCAAAGGAGCCCTGCAATTAAAGCAGCACCAGTGCCCAAGCTCTGTGAGATTCAGACAACTGCTGTTCTTGTAAGTCCAACAGAGTCCATGGGCAAACACAGCCTAACCATCCATGGAATTTGGGAAAAGCCATCCAAGGGTTGGTGTCTGGCTTGGTTGTTCTGCAGGATTGCTGTGCTGTCAATCAGAGCAGTGACTGTGTTTCATTAGTGTGATACCTGTTCAGCACATGTTGCAACCTCACCTTATACAAGAGCAAGGAAAAAATTAGTGCCAAAAGCACTTGGCAGTCAGACCTCAAGTTGTGCTGATCCAAAATGGCTCAGGATCAGGCTGGTGGTGTATCAAACTCCTGGTTCTTCATGTGGATGTGCAGAGGCTGGGGAAGGATGGGACAGCACTGACCAGGACTGGGAGGTGGGTGTAGGTCCAGATCCTGGTGTGGGATGTGCTGTTGTGCAGTGTCTTGCTGTATCCTGGACATGGAAGGTCCTGTGTGTGGGGAGGAGGCCTGAGAGGACTCCTTGGGATGTGTCTTTGGGATAGCACTGGCATATCCTATTTGCCCATGAGAGGGGTTGCAGCTGCTGTTTCTCCCCAGAAACACTTCCAAGCTGTCCCAGGACTGTGAGCAGTGGGAACCTGGTATCAGGCCCCACTACGGTTCCCAGGGTCTGCAGACAGGTGCAAGCATCCAAGGGCTTGAGCCTGCTGGATTGGAGGGTCAGTGGGACTCAAACAAAGAGACAATTACTTAAAAATAAGATCCATTTTGTTTTTCACTTGTTTTAGCAGTGAGAGGGGCTGAAATAAGCCTTGCCACTAACATTAGATGTGGTTTAGCCAGCTCTTGGGATCTGCAGGGCAAACTGAGATCCTTTGCCATGTGTTTTTGTCATAAGGGTTCTTCACGCAAACCCAAGTTAGAGCTGTCAGTGTTTGTAGGCAGGTTGATATGATCTGTCCTGAGTATTTCTGAGACAACTACAGAGAATCTTGGCATCTCTTCTAGCCTTGAACTTTCTAGTTGCAGCCTTGCTCCCGGCAGATTGCCTACTCCGAGTCCTGGCATCCATGTCTTAGAAACCTTCAGCCCCATCAGTGTCCCCAGACTGTTTCTAAGGGGGTCTATGCAAAGCCATCAAGAAACTGAGGTAGTTTCTGCCATTTGGGCCAAATTCCTAGTGGAAGACACTCTATTCTAAAGAAAACACGATATTTGCATGTAGGAAGGTGTTGTTTGTAACAGTTGGAGATGGGGAAACTGAGGCAAGGAGGATGAGACTGACTTTCCTAGCTGAGGGAAGGACCTAGCAAGCCCAGAGACAACTCAGAAGTCTTGTAAATCTTCCTTCTTCCAGTTGCAAAAGCATCTGTTGGGAGCAGGTCAGAACACTGCAGAAAACCAGTCCCAAACTTTCCAGCTCAGCCTTCAGGGGGCAGCTTGCTGGTGGTAGAGGGGGAAATGTCTCTGAGCACCTGAAATGTCCAAACAGGCTGCAGATGAGACCGTGCACAAGCGCTGCCAGCTCCCTGGCTTTTGAGAAGCGGGAAGACTCGGCCTTTCCCTGCACAGATGGGGGTTTAATCAGGCACAGTTCAAGCACATGGGTGTTCAGCACTAATCCAATTTCCCTCCGTTCATTAAGGTGGTTATTCATCACTCAGGAGGGTCCATGTGGATGCTGGAGAGCGGCAGAGCTGCTCGGTGCAGGCGTGTGACCATGAGCTCCTTCCTTGCTGCTGAGCCTGGCTGTGGTTGGGGTTGGGGTTGGCAAGTGAGCTGCTGGGGGATCTCAATCCCCTCACAACAAACTGCAAGGACAGGCTTGCTGTGCCAAACTCTGGGGATCAAATCATCTCGGGCTTGTCCAGAAGTCATGGGGGAAAGTGGCTCAAGCACAGGTTAATACATGCAGACAAGGAGCTGCTGAGCTGGGAGAGGATCTGAAGTGATGGAAACTTGTGGTTCTGCTCTGCTGCACCAGATCCATCTCTCAGTGTTTGGTGATCCCACAGAACAGAACGTTTAACAAGATGGTCCCTACCCCAGCTGGGGAAAGGCCACTGTCTGTGAGAGCAGAGCTGTGGGGACTGTGTGAAGGAATGTCCTTCCCTCCAGGCCGGTCAGAGCTTGGGCACAGCCCCACCTGGAGCGGCCACCGGTGGGGCCAGGGAAGGCATCTGCCTTGGGTGCATGCTTGCTTCTTCCTGGGACTGGCACTTCCACCTCTGCCAGTGGAGCCTGGGTAGACAGGTCATGAGGCTGCCAGAGATGTCATGGCTGTGCTCTGTGACCTTGGCAACCAAGAATATAGGAGATGTATTTCCCTCTGTTTCTTTCCCCCATATGTGAAGCTCAACACCTTTGCTTTCCAGACAAGCAACAAAGTTTGCACAAATATTGAAGATGTTCCCTTTCAATTCCTAACTCCTGTTACCAGTGTGAATATTCTGGCCATTAGAGGCAAAAAAAAAAAAAATTATCCTCCATGTTTGGTGTAAATTTTGGTGTGGTGTGAATGAAAGGGGCTGAAAACATGGAAGAATCAAAGGCTGATGGGTGAATGCAAGTGTGAGTGTTTTCCTGGAGCATTTAATTCCCAGCAAGAGTAGATGGTCCTTGAACCACAGCTCACAGGGATGAGAGTTACTGCCCTGCCCCAGGGAGCTAAAGCGTAACTACCAATTAGTGACTGGGGAGATATTTGGTAATTCTGATTATCATGAGCTATCTGGGGACCTCTGGGTCATTGCCATAGGGGTATTTAACCGTGTTCTGGGAGAACCAAACTGGGTCTCACATCCTGGTCCTGCAGGAACACGCTTGAGGGTCTCAGTGCAGAGTGCTGGAGAGACAAGGGGTGAAAGCTGCTTACCATCCCTGGAGCTGATCTCCCATGTCTCTGGCCAGTCTGTCTGTCCATCCTGTGCCCTCTTTGGCTGGGAGCTGGGCATTAATGCATCTGAGATGTTGTGCTCCTCTCAGCCTTGAAGGTGAACCAAGCTTTGGGGACCCAAAATCACCCCCAGGCTGCTTATTGGCATGGAGGCTCCTTGGCCTCTTCACTTGTCCCTTTCCTTTCTTCTCAGGATTTCTCCTGAGAAAGCACTAACCCCTCAATCCCACCACCTGAACCCCTCTTTCACTCAGTCTCCAGCTCATGGCATCTAACAAAACTTCCCTGGCATCTCTGCAGCCCCCTGCCCTCCCCGAGCCCATCTCCCTTCCCTGTGCAGCACCTCACTCTCCAAATCCTGGCTGAGCAGCAAGGCACTACCACCGGCACCCCTCTACCTTCTGAAAGGGGCTGGTGGTTGTGTTTGATGGGAGTAATCCATCTCCATCATTGTAATGACCGTTCCCATTAATCGGCCATAAACTAATAAAGTAAGCACTTTCCCCTCCACACCCCCCCCAACTTCATTAAGTCTTTAGTACATTAATATGTCTTACTTAGTGTCTGCTTTGGCCTCTGGTTTTGTGGTTGGGTTTGGGTTTTTTAATTTGTTTTTTTGGTGGTCTTTTTGTTGTTATTGTTGTTGTGGGGTTTTTTTGCCTTTTGGGTTTTTTTGGTTTTTTGTCTTTTTTTTTTTTTTTCTTTTTCTCTCGTGGGTAGCATGGGTTTACTTGCTGATGTTATTCCCTGCAGCCCTGAGGAAGCTTTGACAGCCCAGGTCATCCTTACATCAGCAGGAACATCATGTGTGCTGATGAGCTGAGAAGAAAGGGACATGGACAGGGATTGGGGCGGGAGAAGGAGGGAGGGAGGGAGGGAGGGAGGGAGGAATAAAAGATCCCGTACACCTCCAAATTAAATTTGTGATGCCTGGCATCAGATGGGCCCGCAGCCAGAGATTAATTCGACTGATCAAGTTATAAAGAGCGCTGAGGCAGGTAATCAATCTTGGAGCTGTCAGGCGAATAGGCAGCAGTATTAACCTGGCAGGACTCGCACACACGCACACACGCACACACGCTGAAGCCTTTTTAATTCCTTTCACACTGACTATTATTTCCTAGACCTGTTTATTTTGGAAGGGCTGGGGGGTGAGGGGCAGTGGTGCTTTGCTCTGTCCTCCTCCATCCCTGGCAGCTATAGCCCCATTCAAGCAGAGCATTATTCTCTCCCTCACGCACCTCCACGTGCAAAGAGGCAGTCCTTGGACATGAAGTTAGAAGGCTTTAGCGTCAGTTTTCCAAATGCATTTTCTTCCGGATACTGAGAAGACTCAGGCTAGGTTTCCTTCTCTTTCCAAACTGTGGTGGTAGTGTTACTCTTCCCCCCCAGCCCTGTGGCTGTGACAGATCCCAGGCTTGTGGTGCTCTGCCCCAGACACCCCACAGTCACCAGAGTCCCCATGTGTCTCTGGAGGTTCACAGAGCCACTGTTCCCCTCTGGGTCTGCTGGGAGCTCTTTGGAGCTGAGTCTGCAGAGCCCATGGTGGATGAAGGCCAGGAGCTATCTGTGGAGGTCCTCCTTAGGAATGGGGTGTTAGCAGATTAGCAGTGGTGGGAGCTGGGCAGCTCCCTGCTTGGTCTGAGGCTTGGGAGTAACAACCCTGCTGGCAGCAGAGGACAATTCTATCCATATGGGCTGGAGAGCCCTGTGCTGGCCAGGTGCTGGGCAGAGACCTTATCTGGTCCAGCCTCAGAGGTGGATGGGGCAGATCAGTGTTGGGAGTCTAAAGAGCCTTGGATCAGCTCCAAGGAAGGGAGACTTGCAGGCAAGAGCAGGGACAAGGCCAGCCAGGGACACAGGAATGGGTTGTTTCAGGAGAGAGCTAAACCTGGGGCAATTGGAAAGATGAGAGAAGAAGGAGTTTGGGATGCTCAGCCAGCAGAGAGCACTATAATGTGCCTGTGAGACCACCTGTACCCCCATGGGGGTTGTTGGTCATAAATATGGGCTCAGTTGATGGCTGTTCGTAGCAAGCCACCCATGACATCAGGAGGCAGTGAGATCTCCTTCCATGAGGAGAGCAGGATGCAATCCCCTGCTAACTCCTCTCTGGCTGGGAACATCTTGGGTGATGCAGTCAAGCAGCAATGTCTCCATGCAGGAGAGAACTGCTGACAGCCACCAAAACTGTTGGTAGGTATTTTTCACCAGGCCAAACACACAGTGCCCCACCTGGTATCCTGCAGGATCTGGGAGAGGACCTGGGCAGGTGAACAAGTTTATATTGAATGTTAAGCGTGGTTTAAATGGATGGGACTGGGACCTGGCTCTGCAGGGACTCACACCTGGTGGCTGGTGGCCCTGCAGACCCTGTCTGAGTGCTTGTTTACTGAAAAGGCTCGGGTACAAGCTGTCCCTCCACTGCAGCTCTGATGGTTAACCCAGCTGGCAAAGGGACGAGAGGCCTGGCTGAGCCCCTGGGCTGGCAGCCCTTTGGCTCAGAGCCGTGCTGTCCCATGTCCAGGCAGGCTGGAATTTTGCAGTGCTCCTACAGTACTTTCCAAGTGCTAAAGCTGCAAACTGTCAGCATGACACAAGCAGGACACGTGACTTGGGGTGCTGGGAATGCTGTGTCCTTTCTGGGATGTTCAAGTGGGTCCTTTCAGGCTGGAACAAACTGCGTGGGCAGCTGAGGGGTCTGAGAAATGCTCTGTGGTGGGAGCTGATGTCTTTGCAAGAGGAGTTTCTTTCCATGCAAGGTGCCCCGGTTAAATATTTCAAAATCCTTTCGCTCCCACAGTTTTCCTGTGCATTCCCTTTGGGGCCTGTCAGTCAGGCTGCAGTGGCCCTGCTGAGAGCCCGGGCATCCAGCAGTGCTGCAGCTCGCAGCCAGCTCCTGCATGTCTGCATCCAGCACTCATGTTCGTGCAAGGCCTGTGCCGAGGGCTGGCGGGGGGGCACTTGCCTACTTGTGCTTGGAGTAGGTCCCCAAAAGGGACAGAGATTGGGAAAGGATTGCTGGATGATGCACTCAGCACCAGCACCCATCCTCTGTGCCCCTCCCTCTCTAAAGGGGATGTGGGGATGCATGCTGTGTGCCACAGGGGTGTCCCCATCCTCCCTCATGCCCCCCATAAAGCAGAACAGGGGTGCTGGTGCTGCTCCTCTCTCTGTGCTTGCAAGGTGTCCTCTTCCCTCTGTTCAGAGAAAGCAGTTGCAGCCATTTCCCCATCTCCTGTCCCAGTGGCCCCGTTCCTGCCATCCTGTGGTGCTCTGATTGATGCTGTGGCTCCTTCCACCAGATCCACCAACAAACACCTGTATCCTCTGCTGTCTGCGCCAACCCCACCAGCTCACAGGGCTGCAGGCAAGAGGCCTTCCTTCTGGTGCCAAACCTCTCCTGCTCAGCTCATGCCAGCAGATTTTGGAGCTGCTTGGTGCCAACGTCTTCTCCAATTAATCTTCTTCCTCTGGCTCCCCTCCTCACTGGACCACGTCTTGGGGAGGATCCATCGATCTCAGAAGTGCCCAACAAAGCATCTGGAGCTCAGACTAGACTGTGTTCCCCAGCACCTTCTCCAGGTTGCTGGGCAGCAGTGCAGATGTTGTCTTCATATTTGATGGTATTATTAACGTGAGGGGGGGTGAGGGGGAAGTGAGCACTAATTGATCTGGTAATAAAGTTAATAGAAGCTCTTATGAGCTTACCCATTAAGAATAATTAAGGAAGGGTGAGTGAGGGGAGGAGGTTGAAGAGAAATCCACCAAGGCTGGGATGGGCTCCCTTGGTGAAGGTTTACAGCTCTTCCACCTCACACCCTCTGCGCTTGGCCTCCACCCCTAAACCCTCTTCTGTCCCTGCTCCAAGGTCTCTGGCAGGTCTAAGGTCTCCAGCTGGACCTGGGGGAGCTGAAAGCACAAGCCACACAAGCCTTGAGAGGTGTGAGGGTGAGACCTTCCAGGTCAGTACCCAGACAACACAGGAGTCCCTTGGAAATTCAGCAGGGACCACTGGAGAGGGTGGTGGACTTCTTCCAAAGATCTCCCAGCAGAAGGTGAGCATCACTTCTTGCCAGGCTTTCCAGGGATGCAGGGACTGCCCTGGATCAGAGGCTGGCTTGGCAGGAGCAGCATCCTTGTGTCTGCAGACACTGCAGACTCTCTAAGCTGGGAAGGACCATGGGGCATCCTGGGCTGGAGACAGGATGGCTGAGCTCTGGCATGGAAAAAAACTCAACCTCCAAGCCCCTGGTGAATGCAATTGCCAAAAGAATCTCACTGGGGTCAGAGGTTAACGTAGACAGGGCTGCTCCTAAAAATGGCAGGGAAAACAGGTGGGATTCCAGTGGCTGATAACAGGAGGCAGCAGGGACAGGTTGGTCTGGGAGTTGGCAGAGGCGGGATCAGCCTGGCTGTGGGAAAAGGGGCTGCAAGGTACCTGGGGGAAATGGAGAGCAAGTCCCCTGCACCTTCCCTACTCATGGGACTGCAGGCAGTGTGGCAGAGTTCCTGAGCTCCTGGAGACACTATCCCCTGTTTTCCCCACCCTGCAGAGCTGATTGTGCGTGCTTGGCTTGGTTGATGCTGCCAGCTACCAGCACTGAGCTGGATTCCAGGGAGCTGGGCAGCATACGCCAAATGAATAAGGAGTTCAGATGATGAGTGTGATGCTGCAGCTCTGTCTACAGCAAACAGACAGGTATCCCAGGTTTGCTTTGCCTGTGAGTTGCCCCAGAGCGGGATAAAGTATCCCTGGCTCCCAGCAATTCAGTCTATTCCTGGCCTGCTCCCAGCCTATCCATCTGCAACCAGCTGGGACATGCAGCCAGAGCGGGGCTGCGGGGCAGGCGGATGTGGGGTTGCTTTGAGTGGCAGGTGGATTTTGCTGCAGGCACTGAAAAGCAGACACCAGGCAGTGGGGCTGGACTGGCTCCACCACCACCACTGCATAGCACCTCTCCCTGGCACTCTCCCCCAGCCCAGACTCTTACACATCCCCCCGACCTCAGCTTTGCAGCTTGGCTCTGTTCCTCTCTGCCCATCCCTTGAGCACTCTGTGTGTGCAAAGCCATGCCCATGGGTCTCCAGGCAGCCAAACCCACACATGGCATTTATTTCTGCCCTACCTGTATCACATAAAGGGTGGCTTCACCCTCATGGAAGCCCTGAGACCCCTGGCCACAGGGGTAGATGGGCTGGCTTCTCCCACCACTGGGATGCAAGATGGAGCTGGTGCCCAGGTTGAGTATGGGGGACATGCAGGAGCAACCTGGAGTGCCCACACCAGCTCAGGGCTGGCTGTGTGCCGTGTCCATGGGAGGACGAAGCCTGCCTGCCCCGGTGCCCCCCCAGGCTGACACAGCAGGCGACGCTGTCTGTGTTTGTTTGCTTTGAGAAAAGGAGTGAAACAAGATCCAGGCGTGCTGCTGTTTGTGGCAGGGCCCAGACACAGACACAGAGTGCATGCAAAGAGAGGTGGGATGCCAGCACTCACTGGAGATCCACGTACCTCCGGTGAGTGCCTCTGCCACAGGGCAGAGCATCTCCACACCACTTCTCAGGGCATCCATCTCTGTCCATCCTACCCTCATGTACAACCCTTCAGTGCCCTGTCTGGAGCAGAAGATCACATTTTTTTGGTGATTTTGTAGCATTGCTATGTTATGTGCTGGGCACCAACACGGGCAGGGGACCAGGCTGGTGGTGTGACCCTGCAGAGTTCCTTGGACTCCCCTGCCACTTCAGCCTACGTGACTGGCAGATGGTCCCTGTGAGGAGATCAGTGACATCTTAAAAGCTGCTGCAACACTAGCTGGGTGGAAACACCCATATGCTCTGCCTAGCCCTGGGGAAGGCAGTCAGGGCCAGCAGGCTCCAAATATTGATCATGGCCAGCATGTTCAGAGAACATCTTTCAAACCCTGCCACCGTGGAGATCCACGGCCAGATGTCCCTGGTTTAAATATCCCGTGGGTAGAAAGAAGTGGTACCTGTTCCTTGGAGCCCAAATAACTTGAAGCAACCCCCTGTGTCACCCATGGGTGACAGAGCCACCCATTGACTCGGCATGTCCCGTGTGACCATGAATCACCACTGCACAGGGGTGACCCTTTCCACCCTGTGAACACAGGCTGACTGATGGGGCTTGGGACCCTTAGTGCAATCCAGAGCAGTGATTCACATTTAATTAACCAAATGAATATGAAAATAGACTCTGCCCAAGAGCATACTAATAACTTTCTGTGTTAATGGCTTGGGCTAATATAAGTCCTCCCTGGAAGATCACTGGGCTGTTCAGTGAAACGAGGGCCCGGCCAGGCTGCAGAGGGAAGTGAGGTTGGCCATGCCAGTAAGCAGGGGAAGGTTTTTCCTGCTAGGCAGTCTGTGACCATGGCCTCACCCACTTCTTTTCAACAGGTGCCACGGGTCTGATGCTATCAAGGCCCTAAAACATCCAGTTAAAGCCTCACCACATGGATACAACTCGGTGGTGGCTTTCCTGAATTTTGTGTTTTATTGATTATTAAATCTAGATCTGAATAAAAAGACAGTTTGTTGTTGAAGGCCATGATACAAGAAGAAAGAGTCTGGCATGGCAATAGAAATCAAACAGCAAAAACCAGTCAGTGTGCAGGCCCAACTCAGGACTTGGATTCAAACCCCATCATATTGGACACCTGTGATCTTGGCTACAAACCCCCAGGGCTCTCCCTGTTTGCACCCTCCAGCAGATGCAGAAACATCTCTGTCAGGCTGCTGTTGCTGGAATTAAATCAGAGGGTATTCATGGGCACAGGGAGAGTTTACCTGGAAACAAGCGTAGCCCTGGAGAGTGTGAAAAAGAACATTTGGAGTCAATGGTTATCTAAGAAATAAAGTAACATTCAGCTTGTTAATTAATCAATGTTAATGAATTGTTAGTTATCTAATAATTATTAATCAAGTCAGATGTTGCACTTTTTTAAAAGATTTATTTCTAAAATAACTTTTGCCACCAAGCTAGTCCACTCCCATGGCGTCAGAGGGCTGGTCTGACAAACCTGCAGACTTGTGTGTTGGATGTGACCTAAGAACCAGCATTGATGGCTTTGCAGTAAATCACAAATGCACTGGGATGTCAGAGTATGCCTGATTTGTGTGTTTGGTTTCTTAACTTGTCTGAATACCACTAAACCTGATTAAGGCAAATATGAGGTGGATCCACTCAAAATGTCTTACAGTGGCTTGGGGTCCCCCCATTCAGTCTTGTCTCTGATTTCTTGCTGTCCAGGAGCCCCCAGCATCTGTAATTGAATGTGAAGGCTTCTGTCCAGGACTGCACACTGCATTAATCACCTGAACCTGATAGAGCCAGGCTGACAGATCTTCCCAGCATGTGAAATAACTCATGTTAATCATTGCTTGTGATTTATCCCTTTCTCTGTCTTGTACATGAATTATTCAGGATGATGTTGTGGGAAACTGAGGCAAGGAAAACCATGAGAAAGTCCCGTGGCTTTTGCAGGTGGTCTTGGTCTCCCAGCTGGGAAGGCAGGGTGGGATGCAGTGGGTTCTCCCTCTGGCCCTGAACACATCAGTCTGCAGTGCTTGGCTCAAGTCTTCACTCTCTCAGGGGCCGCTGGAAATTAACTGAACAGTTGACAGCCATGTGTTGAACTCTCTGGGCATCTCCACCTGCGCTTCTCAGGACAGGCTCTCCTCCCATCTGTCTTTGTGCTGGCTGCAGGGCTGTGTCCATCATTGGCGCCGCATTTGTTTTGCTGTGGGTATTTTTCTTTAGCCCCAATTACACTCAGGCTTACACCAAAACAAACAAGCCCTGGGATGTGGAGGTACCTGGCTGGCTCAGACAGGCTGGTGCCACGGCTGGCCCCGGGGCTGATAAAGGACCTGTGGTGTCACTGCGCTGGAGCCTGGGCTTGCAAAATGTGACATGGTTTTTCTTGACAATTAATCACTGGGGAGTGAGCAGCATCAATTAATGGGTAATTGGCCTGATTTTGGGTCAAGGTTTCCAGGCTGGACTCCTTTTGGCCCTCTCTCTCATGTAAAAATGAGCATCTGCATCATGGCACCTGGAGGCAAAGCCCTGAGGGACAAAGTGAACAGAAATGTGGGTTGATGCACCAGTGGTGGCAGCCAAGGGAATTCCTTGGGCAGGTGGGAATATTAAAACAAACCCCAAGAAGTGGAAAACAAACACAGCTGAGATGAGGACATGACTGGCCTTGCACTCACACTGCTCTCTGTGCCCCAGCCTGGCTGGCAGCATGTGTCCAGTCTGTATTTTGGGTATTTTGGGGCCTGGATGCTTTGAGGTGTTCAGTTCCCTGTTTGGCTGGCCCTGTGTGGGGTCAGAAGCAAGGGCTGCTGACTTTGTATTTAGGGGTGAGTTGAGATGTCTCCAATGCCAGGAACTGTGGATGTTTCTGGTTCACAATTGCTTTAGGGGAGACTGCAGTGACTGAGGTGTCCCCTCGAAACACTCAGTGGGGAAACTGAGGCACCTAAGCAGCTTTCTTAAGACTGAAGACCCCTGATAAAACAGAAAACTTATAGCCACTTGTGTGACACTGGGGCAACTCCCGGGACACCCATAGCCCTGTCCAGCAAAGCAGCCACTTTGGAGAATGGAGTCTGCTGGTGGTGAGAGCCCTTCCCTTCAGCCAGGGACCACATCCCACTGCCCGGTGTCTCCGGTGATCAGCTCTGAAACAGGGCACTGCAGGAGTACGGCATGGGAGAGTAATTTGATGCTCTGAGTGTCCAGGAGAGATCCTGCTAGAAATACCCATCTGACACTGCTTGAGATAAAGCAGGGGAGGTGGGTTCACTTTAGCTTATCGGACACATTTCCTCTAGAGAGATCTCCATCAGCTTAGAGAGGAAACTACTGAATTTTTGTCTTTTGGTGACTTTTTTCCTCTTGAAATTTTTCAAGGGGAACAAAGACAGCCAGGAAAAAATGTTCCACTTGCTCCTTACTTTGCTGGTGAAAAAGTTTCAGGTTGGAAAGTTTCTGTCTCTGTTTTGTTTTATTACCAGGAAGTCAAATTTTTTTCCACAATTAAGATGAAGTGAAAAATACTGCCTGGAGAATGAGGTGGAAAAGAAATTTTTAAGCTGAAGAAGAGCAAGTGACACACTTGGAAAGCTGTATTTTTCATAATTATCCAATGGAGACAAAGTGAAGCACAAACACAACATGGGAATTTCACACGCTACTTCAAAGCTAATTTAATGAAATTTCATTTTTCAGGGACAGAAGCAGCTCGTCAAGAAAGCATTTGCAGACATCCCCATCCTCAGGGCCCGATCCTCTGCCTCCTGCTGTGACTGCACATGCTGGGGTGGTACAAAAGGACATTTTGGGTGCCCTCATCCTGTGAAGACCCATAGAGGCATTGCTTGGCCTTGCCTGCTGCACAAACTGCTTCACTCCTTGCATCTGCTGTCATCAACCTTGCTGGGCAGGTTTTGGGCTGCCCTGCACCCCCAGTTGACAGGAGAGAAGTGGCTCCCAGCCTGATCCTCTTCACCAGGGCCATATCCAGGCACTGGGGCTCCTCAGTAGGGACCTCTTCCCCAGGGCATCTTCTCTGGGGACCCGGACACCCTCATCTCCCCCACCTTCCAGCACCAGCTGAGCAGGATGCTGCGGTGCCAGGCAGGATTTCTGCTCACCTGGCACAAGCCCAGGGAGCTGTCATCTCACCACTGCCGTGCTGCTAAGCATCAGGCATCCAGCATCACTGCCCCAAAACCCAGCAGCAGCTTCAGAGAATCCACCTGGCAAGCTGCAAGTGTGAGCAAATGCATCATGGTGCAGCAGTGTCTTTAAAAGCTTCTGTAGGGCTGTGAGCACATTAAATACCAGTTTTGGTGCAGCATTGTGCAGGGAGCAGACCCTGGGGAACACAGCCTTCAGGAGCTGAGAGTGCCTGCATCCATTTGACTTCCCCACTCCTTTTATCATGGATTTTGAAAACATGTCACTTGCTAGTGTTTTGCAAGTGTCCTTTTGTGCCTTTGCTCTGTGAAATGAAGCCATGGGACAATGCTCTCCCCGCTGTTATATGATAAACTATTTTAATTCATTTTCCTTTGAATTTTTCACCAATTTGCTGATCTGATTTGGTGAAGGGACATTTCTCCAACCCACCAGGTTTTCTGCTCTTATTTTCAGCTCTGTGTTTACCTGCCTCAATCATTGCTAAGTATGAGGTTTGTGTTTGCTGGTAGTCAGGGCATTTCCCAGGGCATGACCTCAGCACTGAGGACCATGATGGCCTCAGGGGTTCCTATGGGCAATGAGCAGGGAAAACAGGCATTGGTCAGACAGAACAGCCTGGAGGGAGGTGTCAGCACCACAGCCATTGCTGGGGTGTGAGGAGAGCTGGGATCCGCTGGCCTGGTGGTGACCTGGGCCCTTTGCCAGCCTGGCAGCAGCACTAGGTCCTTGAAAAGTGAATTTCCCAGGATCTCAGTGACCAGCAGTGCTGGGTGTGTGGCCAGGGTGGGCAGTGTGTTAAGCAGCTGATTGGGGTGGTGATGGATGAGCAAGGTGTTTGGGGCTCATTAATTTCCTGGCAGGGATCAGCTTGTCACATCCTGTAATGCAATCAAAGTGGGAACACATCTCACTCAGGGAACACCAGGAGCACTCAGTGCAGAGGCAGATCACTGCCTTGCAGCATCCTCCAGCTGATAAAAAATGGCTGTGAGAGTTTAGCCCTGCTAAATGCTGGCTATGGCTCAGCTTTTGCTCTGTAACCCTCAGTAGGAGTAACGCTACTATTTGGCTGATTTCTCCTGACTGCCCAGCAAAGGTGGCTGTGCAGGGGAGGTTAGAGCTTAGCTTAGTGCTGCCTTCAAACCCCACCATCCCTGGGTTACAGGTGTCCTGGGAAGCCTCTGCCCTCTGGGAGGCTGGATTGGCTGAAGCACAGACCACAGCACTGGTGGTGGTCGTTCTTCCTTCCCCTCTTGTCACTGCATCCAGCTTTGGGGCTTGCTGGGATCTCAAGAGCAGGGTCTCAGTTGTTGGCTAGGGGCGATTTCCCTGCTCCAGAGGTACTCTGGTGCAGCCAGGCTCGCAGCAACGTGTGACAGGTTACAGCCAGCACTCCTGCAGCTGGAGGATGCTGTGGGACAGGGCTGCAGTGGGAGGCCAGGACAGATGAGCTTGTACTCCCTCCCAGCCTGAAACTCCCCAAATCCCCAACCTTCTCTCCAAGAAGCTCCACTTCCTGTCATCCAAAGCACTGGGAGAGAGAGGAAACCAAAAGATTTAAAAAAAGAAAAAGGCCCCGGTGGTGACAAACATGATCAGCATGGCTGTGAGCCAAGGCACCGCTCACCCACCCAGGGGACAAGCTCGGGGGACACACACAGCCCCTCCAGCTGGGCCTAGGGCAGGGGGGAGGTTGTTTTTCTGGCTGCAGCATTGTTCTGCAGGACCTGAATAAACACCCAGCCTGGCGCACCCAGGCAAAGGGCACGCTTCCCTCCCAGTGCCTGGAGTCCTCAAGGAAACCCCTTTTGTCTCTGCTTTTGGCTGACCCTTGGAAAACACCTCCACTCCTTGCAGCCAGCAGTGCCTGCACCAGCACCACGGGTCCCTCGCTGTTGGAGAGGGTGGGAGCCAAGGCTGTGCTCCAGCTCCTGTGCAGACATCTGGTCCATGGTCTCCTCTGAGAGGCAAGATCTCTCATCTGCCTCTTCAGAACCTTAACCCAGCACACACCTGAGAAGTACTTTAATTACTTTAATTTATATATTGAACAATATTCAATAGTAAAGATTTGATAACCATTTAGTTATTCATACAGCTTGTTTGCTGCTATTGATTACTTTGGTTTGATGTTACTTGTAGACAACAGGGAGCGGAGGTCAGGCTCAGCTGCACCACAGTGAGCTGCAGTATCCCAAATAAGGGGAGGGATGCTTGGTGGTGGCTGCTCCCAGGTGGGACAGGACTGGGAAAATGCCACTCTCTGGGCTCATGCAGGCAGACAAGGTTTGGAAGCTACTGGGCTTGTGGCCAGCTGCAGCTGAGGAACTATAGATGGCCTACTGAGCTGTACCTCTCTTCTTCTGGGGAATGTTCTGCCTGAGTCCAACCATTAGCCATTCTGGTGGGTCCAGGACGTGGCTGGGATCCATCAGACTCTCCTGTCCTGGGCATGCAGCATGCAGCAGAGAGGGTGCTGGCAGCAGGGAGCTGGCTGTTTGTGCTGGGCAGGGAGCCTGGAGCTGGCACATTCCCCAGCTCAGCACAGGGCTCTGGCTTTGCCTGATGAAATTCTCACAGGTGCAGGAGCATCTGATGGGTTCAGGACAGGACCTGAGTCACTCCAGGAGGACAATGGCAGCAGGATACTGCAGTGTGCAGGGATAATGCTGTTCCACAGGGAAGCAAAGGCCAGCTCTAGAGACACCACCATACAGGAGCTGCCAGGACAGGTGTGATGTCCTGGGATGTAATTTTCCTGTGCCATTCATGATATTCAGCCTAGGCATGTCAGTGCTTGGAAGCATGCGTGCCCCTCATTCCATACGGTGCTGAATCAGATCTCGCCCCTGCATAGGAAAGAGCTGCTGCCAGCCCAGCCTGCTTTGCTGTGTGGCACAGGTATCACCCAGAGAAGGCAACACACTTCTCCACGGCACAGGAGCTGGGGAGCACAGGCTCATGGCCAGAGAGAAGCTTAGCAGCCCATTTTGTGCCTATTATCCAAAGCACTGAGAGGGCTGCAGATGAACTAATTGAGGGACTAAGTAAATAAAGGATTGACCTTCCACCCCAGGGGCCAGAGGGCAGCTACAAACTAGTGCTAATGTGAAATAGAGAGCCAAACTTTGCAGACTCCGGAGGAATTTACCCTGGAAGCATCAAAGAAGGCAAAGGACTCATGTATCACCCTGTCTGCATCAACATGGGGATGATGGCCCTGCCACCCAGAGGACCAAGCATTGGCCAGTGACTCTGGGAAGGTACTCTGTGTCAGTTCAAGGGCTGAAGCAGAAAAAGCCTACAGGGAAACCCCTGACTTGGATGCCTGGGACTGCTCACACTTTCAGAGTGATGTCCCGTGGGCAGCTCAGCACAAGCGATTTGCTGTGTGCCCCCAGGGTCCTGCCAGGCACCGTGGGGCTGCTGGGGGCTGTGCAGGTGGATGGACCTGTGAGCTGGTGGTTTTATGTTAACCTGAGGGTGCTGGGACTGGGGGCCACAGAGAAAGCTTGGGCTTTGCAGTACAGAGTTTTCAAAGGACTTCTTAAATAGGCGTCACATCTAAATGTCTCAGGCTGGGCAGCCAGCATCCCCAGTTGCTTTTGGCCATATGCAAAGGGGCACACAGATAGTCATGTGAGAGAGGCAGAAGACCACAAGGGATGGATGGGTCAATAGGAGTTAGCAGATGGACGTGGCCACTGGAGAAAAGGAAAAACAAGCAGATAAAGGTGAGAGCTGGAGATCACCAGAGGAGAGCTTTGATTGGGTTTTTTTGACTGAGTTATTCCAGCTCAGGGAAGTTGAACCAAGGGGTGGTTTTTGTTATTGCTTTTCTTGCTCTTGTCTTGTCTCAGGGAGAGGGGAGGCTCTGCCTATTATTAATAGTTTGAGATGCATGGGCTGGCACAAAGCACTTCTGATAAACCTACAGGGTCCCCAAATACTCCTAGTCAGGCACTAATTCGTTTGCAGGACCATGGCAATGTGCACAAACCTCTCTAGGCGTGTTGCATTATGAAAGTCTGTGAGAAATTTACACTGTTAGCAGGACCCCTAACCAGTCTGTGTGCTATCTACAGAACAACTGGACCTTCCATGCTGCTTTTAGCTCCACTTGCTATTTTAATTGGTGCCTGGAATTGCTCTTCCTCCCTTACAACTGATGCCATGGTACTGCGCTTGCCCTTCCCTTTGTGCAAAAAAAATTAAAAAAAAAAATCAGGAAAAAAAATTCCCCAATTCCCCAAAGCACCAAAGCACCCTGTTAAGAACTTCCACATCTCATTGAGCTGTTATTAATAGGGGGATTGTCTGGTGTCACAGCAGAGGCATAAAATACATTATCACATAATCTTATTTAGCAAACACTTGTGTTGCTTCGCCCTTGGTAATTGCATTTGGGAGATGCAATATTTATGAAAGGGGAGAAGGAAATGTCTTGACTCATCTCCTGTGAGCAGTAAAAGTCCTGGGAAAAAGGGGGAAAATATGCTGGGAGGATGAAGGGGATGTCAAAACTGCTGTTTCCTTTGCAGCAGGTTCAGTGTCCTGTCAAAATTTCAGCTTTGCTGCTGAGCTGCTCCTGGAACGGAGGAGGCTGAGGAATGGATCCGAGTTTTGCACTAGGTTGTGTCGGACCCCAGAGCTCTCCCAGCACCTCTCTGCAAATCCTGCTGCGAGCTCACTCTCTGCCTTGCTTTAGCTCGTTTCTGGTTGGACCTGCGAGGCTCCTCAGTGAGACAGCACTCGGGGCGCGGCTCCGAGGATGCTCCCCTCTTAACGGGAAGATGGATCAGGATTTCTCCTAGGACTGAAATCCCCACTGAAACCAGCCCTGCATTTCTGTGTCAGACTTCACAGTCCGAGAACAGGAGCTGAGGAGAGGAGTTTTGCCCGGGATACAGCATCTCGACCCTGGGAGCTCAGATCTTCATGAGCACATCTCTGAAGCCTTAGCTCCTGCCGCTTGCAGATTTGGGGAAAATTTGCAGCAGAGGACGAGCTGCTGGAAGTTGTCCCTGTTGTTCCGAGCTGCTGTCTCGGAAGATGATGTAATGCCTCGGATAGCTCCATTCCATCAGAGCGCTGAAATACTCGTCCCCAGAAATCACAGCTCATTTCCCCACCTACGAAAACCCACGTCCCTTCTTACCCCCGTGTCTGTGGGTGACCTTGACCGGCCAGCGAGGCACTGTGGGCTCTTCTGGGGTCCCGGAAGCTCCGGAAAGTCGTGGAGGGAGCAGTAACACGAAACAGCGAGTTTTCGCAAGCCCCGATCCTGTCGGCACTGGCAATTCAAAGCCATTGGTGATGTGCACGGAACTGGGAAACTGGTGTCACCTTCCCGATTTATGTTTACACACCGTGTTTAATGTTTGTTTTCTGTCATGCCCTCTCCAAGCTGATTTTCGGCATTCCACTTGGGCAGTCAGAAACATCCGCAAAACCTTTGGGATGGAGCCAGCCCTGGCTTCTCCCCGTGGTCACTTGGTGAATCGAGAGGCTGTAGCACTGGGTATTACAACGAATTACAGGTGGAAAATACACTTAATACGAAAGTGAAAACTGGAAATAATAGATTAAATTTGCAAGTGTAGAGATTACTCTTTGCGTCAGTGGCCAATCGTGTTTAAATAGAGATAATCCTTTGCGCTCCCCATCCCCGGGCATCGGTCCCCGGGCGGAGCTGGCTGGGTGTTTTACCCGCAGGGAGCAGGTGGTGCCACGGGCGGAGACTTAGGGTTTGGAAACCCCCATGATTTCCTATTTCTAGACCACTTCCCCGATTTTATGCCATGGATAATACGTGTGCTGTAAACGACAAGTGCTGCGACAAGTTTTTAAGTGCCCTGAGAGAATTTGTATGTATTCTTAAACGTCAGAAATGAGTTTAGGTGCAAAAATTATCTAAATGGTGAGCGGGGGAGTCCTTTGCTAGGAAACTTACCCCTGCCAGCTGTAAATTCCAAAAATTACCTTTCAAAATGTCATTAAATAAATGGTATAAAAACTTCACAAATGTTAATTTCGATTACATACAGCATGTACATGTCAAGAAAAAAATCCTTGGGTCAAAAATTACTGTAATTCATAACCTGAGGTACTGGAGTTTGTCAGTACTTTTCTTAGGTACAAAAATATTTTCTGTTTATTTACAGATCAGATATTTCAGCCCATATACGAATAATTTGTAAAAAGACAAGTGTAAATAAGGAAAAGCGCCTGAACCCGTCGGAGTCTCCTGAATTCGGGGACGGAAGGGACTCGCGGGCAGGGCAAGGACTTGTCCCCGCAGCCACCCACCTGTGCGGCAGCTGCCTGGGGGGAACGGGACAGCCCCCCCTGCCCGGCCCTCCTCTCCAAAGGCCAATGCAAACAACAGCAAATTAGATTTAAGTTTACCTATTGGTTCTGCCATAATTTCTATTTGCTTTTTGCGTACTAATTGACCTCGAGGAGGGGAAAAGAGGGAGGAAATAAACAAACAAACGCGAGGATTTACCGAGGAAGGTTTTGAGGTTTTTAGAGCTAAGCCCGGAACAATGTTTGCAATAATTAAGACCATTATTATCGGATCTTCTCATTCATTAGTGAAAGCTACTCTGTTAGCGGAGCCGGCAGGGCGGGCCGCTTCCCGCCTGCCCGGCGTTGGGAGCTGCCTGCGCCCCTGCCCCCGAGGGCGCCTTTTAAGGTGGGGGGGCCGGGGAGGGGAGAGACACAAATCTGTTGGCAAAACAGGACTTTGTCTGATGGGGAAAAGGCCTAAGGCTCGGGGCGGCTGGGAGACAAAGAGGCCGCCGCTTCCCGGCGAGCGAGCAAACAGGGCAGCTGCCGGCAGCCGGGGCCGGCGGCGGTGAGCAGCCCCCGTGGGTGAGGGGCAAGCGCAGGATCGGGCCATATCACGATTGCCATCCTCTATGTCGCCAAGGGCCCGGCTGTCGCCGGGGTCAGAGTTTCTCGGAGCGGGGGAGACCCAGGGGGAGGCGGTGAAGGGACGCGGGTGACCAGCCCAGGTCTGCTCCCCTCGCTGTCACGGAGAGTGTAATTAAACCGTGAGTTAATAACGGGGCAGAGCCCCCGGTGTCCCCCACTGCCGTCGATGCCCTCGGGGGTGGCGACCAGACGCCGTTCATTACAGAGGGGCTGGTGCGGGGCGGGTGGCCAAGGGGACGGGGCTAATGGGATTACACGCATTTCTGCACGGTGGAGAGAGGGGCTGGTGCCGCAGGACCAATAATTTATTGGCAGATGCTCCTCCGGCAACCGGCGACATTGAATATTCATGGGGCGCCGCCGGGCACGGCGGGCCCCATCGGCCACCACCCCATTTCCTCCCCTCCCGCGGGTACCCCCGTCTGGGGAGGATCCGTAAGGACGAGGGACCCCCGGCCTGTTGCATGGAGCTGGTCAGTCTCAGGGCAAAGAGAGGTGGGAGACAGAGGGAAGGTGCAGCTCCTTCGGGACTCCGCGGCACCCTCACTGCTTGCGCCTACAGCTGCGATGAGTCGCGACCCTGCGCTTCCCTCTGCTGAACCCGTTTTCTCCAAGAAGCCAGGGGCTACGGGAAGGTGAAGGGGCAGTTTGCGAACTGCTCTAAATACTTATTTTTGGTAGATAACTACTGCCCCGGGAGATGTGGTTGACAGAGCGCGGAGCAGGCCCCGCCGCTCCTTCCCCGCCGTATTAACTCGTAGCCCCTCGGTCGTTTGTAACCATAAAGTGGAGAAATATCGTTGCGGGCGAAGTTCGTGCGATGCTGCGGCTCCCGCTGCGCCGGGCACTTTATACTCATTAAGTGCAGCGGCGCTAAGTCATTACTGTAATAAGGAGTTATGCTGAATGCACGGGACCACGTTTCCAAAGCCATAAATTACAACTGTCAGTGCGTATTCCAGGGATCAACAGAGCTGGGAGTAATTATTTACAGCGTGCTTTATAGAGCAATTAAAAATTCCCCAAATGGTGTTAATTGCTTTTAACGTTCAGGAAGCGCAGGCCGCCCTTCCCGCGGACCCTGAGCCGGGGAAAAGCCGCCGCCCGTGCGGGCTCGGACTCGGTGGGAGCTGCGGAAAACGAGATTTCCCGTCGGGAAGCCCACGGCCCCGAGGGAGCCCGGCTGCTTGGTGCGGGGGTCCTCCCGCTTCGCTGTCGGCGTCTGTCGCGACAACTGGGGCATAACTTAGTGCGGACGGCAGTGCTGAGCGGTAGAGCCCCGACGGCAGCGGAGACCGCGGCTCCCGGTCCGGGGAGAGGCGAGGGACGCCCGACGGGGCAGTCTTGGCCCCGGAGCTCTCTCGTCAGCCCCCGTGCGCTGCCCCAACCCGCACCGGCGCCTTCGCCGTAATGGATTTCACAGGGGCCGCGACAGGAGAGAAAGAGCTGTGGGAAGTGATGGACGCGCAGAAAGATGGATAATACCCGAGCTGGGGGAGGCCCCGGCGGAACGAAACGAGGGAGGGAAGGAGTCGGGGCGCACCCTTCTGCTGAGGGGTATTTGTCGCCGCGCACCTGCCCGCGGCAGAGTCGCTCACTCTCCTTTCAGCAATATACAGGCCTTTATAGGTTCCGGAAAGCACTACTCGAAGTGCAGTTTTCGGACCGAGCCCGACGGGCTTTGCTGGGATCTTGCCAAGGTCCCAGACACACCACTTTTGTCCCCGGTCCCCTCAGGAGGGCTTGTATTTCGCAGCGGTGTCCCGGCCAGCAGCTGCGAGGCAGAGAGGCAGCTTGTGATGCCAAACTCCCGGGAGCCCCGAGCTGCAAAGGAGCTCAGGGGCCAAGAGGACCCCGGGAAGCCAGCAAGGCAGAAGAAAAGGGGAGTGGAGGGTGGAGGTCAAGCCCTGGCTGGGCTGCTCCTCTCTGCTAGCAGGAGGCAGATGCACACGATCAATGAGAGAACCTGAGAAAGGATCCCATGGCACTTCGTGGGGAGGGAGAGCCTTGTACATCAGTAAGAGCCCTCATCTAAATTTTCATTTCCTGGAATGGATATACCGGGCCCTTAACCCTCATTTGGGGCAGGATTAAAACACCATTTTGGAAATGAACTTGTCCCAGCAGCTGTTTGGGGCAGGTGAAGGGGGACAAAAGTTTCAAGGCTTGCAGGAATATGTATAGTGGCTGTGGATATTTGAAAGAGGTGAGATGCTCTGGAGAAGTGGAGACCGAGGACACTGGGCTTCCTTGATGTATGGATTTTGCAGCAACTTTATGCACGTGTCAACTCCTGCAGTGGAGGCTTTTGTCTGCCTCCAAGGAGGTCTGACCCACCTTATTGGTGTTTCCCATAAAATAGATTTCTCTGTACAGAAAAGCTAAGAACTAAAGCAACAGTTTGTGCAAACATTTGGGAATGTCTGTCTCCCTCGACTCTGCCTAGAGTGTGATATCTGGATTATTTTTTGCAGGGCCTGGCATTTAGAATCCTAGCAAAGAGTGACAAATCCAGCCCTCAACAAATGGAAGCATACTGACTGAGGATCCAGGCAGAGACATCTGGACTGGGGTGCCTCTGGCCCCCAGCCCAAGGATCCCTTTGTAGGATCATTGGATGCACCTCAGAGTGGGTGCTGGTCCTTGTAGACTCTCCTGTTGGGATGCGAATCTGAAAGCACCAAGGCTGACCCTGACGTGTCTTAGCATGTGAGCTTGCAGCACTGCCTCTTTAGCCTCAGAATTAGGGAGGCAAAAAACATATATTAATTGACATTTCCAGAGCCTTGTGCTCTACAGTACTTCTCAAGGCACAGCGCTGGAGAGCCTAAGGGGAAACTGAGGCCGGGAGTAATTTGAATTGGAACATCTGAACTGGGTGTCGTCCTGGAGCTTCGATGTGCAGTGCCCAAACTTCCAATGCCAGCAGATGTGTGGCTTTCCTAAGGATGCAAGTGAAGTCTTGCTTATGCAAAGAGTAAATCTTGGGGCTGTGCATCATCCCCCAAACTCATTAATAATTCCCATTGATTTCCAGAAATTTTCAATCCCTGTCAGGACCTATCTCTGCATGCTCTTCTCCTTTGTCCTCACTGGGCGCTGGACAGAAGGAATTCTGACTCACCTGTAATCTGTCTCCTGGCAAATTTTATTGCCCCAAAGCCTCTACCTTGGGTTCAGCAGCTAGGGGCTGTGACCCTCACTAACCAGACTGGATCACTGGTGTTGACCTTGTGATTTCTCGAGGCCAGTCCCTCTGGGGCCTTCGGCATCTGCTCAGCCTGGGGGATCCCTGGCGCAGGGGAGGCCAAGGCTTTTCCTGGCATCAACTGGGGCCTTTGGGATGTGCAAGCGGCATCAGGCAGCTGTGTTATTTACTGGACGGGGGACATCTCCGGGGTCTCAGGATTTGGCAGCAGATCTGAGTCCCTCTGGATGTCAGAGCTTACTGGCAGGTGACTGTGCAGGACTGGCATGGCATACTTTATTGCTTCCCTGTGGAGACAACCTGACACGCTCAGGGCAGGTGAGCAGGCTCTGCCCCACATCTCCTGTGTGACAAGGGGCAGGCTAAGAAGCCCAGGCATATCCTGAAGAAGGGGAAAGGCAGCTGCAGTCCTGTGGGACAAGAAGGCCCCCTGCCCGAGGGCAGCCTCCCGGCCCCGGCTGGCCCCAGCCCTCACTCCCTCCCTCCTCTCCCAGCTCCTCCTAACCACAAGGACTTTGGTTGATGGAGCTGGCGCCAGCGAGTTCCCTGAAGAGTTCAGAAGTCAAGAACTGAGGCAGGTACTGGGAGGGGGGAAACCCGACCCCAGCGGGCAGGCAGGGCTGGGTGGTGGTGGGGGCAAGCTGGCTGGGCAGCGGCCGGGCATGGGGCCGAGGGGCGGCTGTGGGTTGCTGCTGCCACCCGCTGTCTCCACAGCCTTCCCCTGTGGGGCTGTGGTGGTGGGTGTGGTGATAGTGACGGGTCTTGGGGAATCACAGCAGGGCTGTGGCTTGGATGAGGGTGGCAGGAACCCACAAGCACTGCTGGGTAAGTGTGAGTGTCTGCGGGTGTCTGAGCGCACGGAAGCTGGGGTGTGTTACAGCCTGCTGTGGGAGTGACTGTGGGTGTGAATATATAGTTGTGAAGGTGTGAACGAGAACGTGTGTGTGTGCAGTGGATTGTGACAGTCTGTGAGTGTGTGGGGATGTTTGAATGAGCGCACAAATGTAGGTGTGTGTGCAAGACAATGTGTGGGACTGTCAGCATGGGTGCCTGTGAGCCCATGAGGGTCTTTGTGAGCTTGTGTACAACATATGGAGCGTGAGGATGAGGACGGGATGATAAAGCTGGTGATGAGTGGTGTACCTGAGTGCACAGACGCGACTTTCCATGCCAGCACCATTTGTTTTATGTGGGGGATACCCCCGAGCAGGCTGTTCTGCGGGGTCCCCACGGTCCCCTTTGGACACAAATCCACGGGCACGCTGAAGATGTGAAGGGCAGCCTTTCCCCCAGGCAGGGAGGAGGGAGCCTGGAGGGCCGGTCCCAGCCCGTAGCGGGAGAGATGACACAGGGAGAGCACAAACGACCGGGCAAAACCCTGACGTCTCTGCCGGGAGCGCTGGGTCGCACTGGGCAGCGCCGGTCGGCAGCTGTGGGAGGCCGGATTCAAGGAGACGGCAGTGCCCAGTGCCTGGCTGTGCGGAGCAGGCACCGACGGGCCAGGACCATTACAAGTTTTACAGAAATCGCAGTAGTGGCTTTCATTTTCATGTTGTTTTAAAGTTTTGAAATGATTTTCTAGTTTTAAACGAAAACACTCATCTCCCCTCGGGCAGGAGGACACGGCGGCAGCAGACGGCGGGGCCAGCAGCGGCGGTGCCCGGTCAGCGGTGTCCGCCGCCCCGTGGGGCGCAGCTGGGGCCTGCCATCGTCCCGGGGGAGTGAGCCCCCGCCCGGCTTCTCCGGAGGGAGGTGTGCTTCAGGAGCCCCTCGCCTCCTTCCATCACACTCCTTCCACGGGTCCGGGCACTTTGTGGGGTGCCCTTCTCAACGTCCCCGAGTCTCTGCTGTGGGGTGGGAGAGCCGCTTCCCCCTGGCTTTTTGAAGGGTGCTGACTTCGGAAATTGAGAACACCCTCCCGGGACAAAGGGGCACGGCGGGGCTGGGAGCCCACCAGAAGGGGATCCTCCGGCTTCAGCCCTCGCTCGGGGTCAGCGGCAGCCCTTGGGAATAGCAGCCTAGGCTTGATTCTCCAGCGGGGCCTGGCAGCCAAGATCCCCCTTCCCAGCAGCCCGCCGCCACGAACTCCGAGACCAAACGTCCCCGCTCTGCCGCCCGCTATCAGCCACTATTTCACCCCCCGGTGCCCTGCGCTCACCCAGCGCTCACTTTATAACGCCGGGACGGGCGGTGATTTTTTTTTTTCCGCGGTGGGGTGGGGGTGCGAGAGGGGGCTGGGGAAGAAGAAACTCCTCTTGTGTGCTCTTCTCTGCTGTCATTCACTGGGCTGCTCTCAGCATCCAACCAATGGAGAGTGAGGGCCTGCAGCAGTAGGCCCTGGGTAGGGTGATTGATGGGCAAGCGGGGCGGCGGGCGATCGCACTCACAATCCGCCGAGCTCCGCGGGGTTCCCGGCTCCCCACCGCCCGCCGCGGCGAGGGGTCTCCGGGGCACCCTTGTGTGTGTACGTGTGTTTTTGCGTAGGTCTGTGTGTCCTGGGTGAGAGGCTCCTGACGCGTCTTGGTACCTGGGGTTGCTGGGTCTCATCGGAGCGGGACCAGTGTGCGTGGCTGGGGTGTCGCGTCTCCGCTCCCGGGAGCTGCTGGGTGTGTTTGGCGCTGCTGTGGCTCCAGTGGCTGTGTCCCGTGCCGCGCTGGGCACGGCTGTCGCGTCCCGGGCTGCGGGGGTGTTTCACACTTGTACCTGGGCTGCGCATGGCTGTGCTGCTGTGTCTTCGTGCTGAGCGTGTGGCTGCCGTGTCCCGGCCTTGCGTGGCTCTGCTGGCGTTTCTCGGGGTGCTCTGCCGTCGTGCTATGGGACTGAGCGCGTAGCCGGCGTGCCCCGGCTGTGCGCGGCCCCGTTGCCGGTTTCGGGGCGGTGCGGGGCTGTGCTGCCCTGCCCGGGGCGCGGGTCCGGCCCCGCTGCCCGAGCGGCGGCATGGAGCACCTCGGGGCTCACCACCTGCACCAAGGGCAAGCCGAGCCCATCAGCTTCGGCATCGACCAGATCCTCAACACGTCGGAGCCGGGCAGCTGCATGGTGTCGCACCCGCGGCTGCAGGACTCGGCGGACTACGGGCTGGGCTGCATCGTGGGCAGCGCCTATAACACGGTCACGGGTGGCTACGGGGCGAGCGGCGGCGCGGCCGGAGCCTACACCGGCACCTCCTGCAGCATGGGCGGCCTGCCCGGCTCCTACAATGTGAACATGGCGGTGAGCATGAACGGCAACACCTTGAGCTCGGCCGGCGGGGTGATCCGCGTCCCGGCCCATCGTCCCGTGGCCGGCGGCGTCCACCAGCCCCTCTCCGCCGCCGTGCCGGCAGTGAACGGCATGAACAGCCTCACAGGGCTCACCTTCCCCTGGATGGAGAGCAACAGGCGGTACACAAAAGACAGGTTCACAGGTAAGTTGCCTCACCGGGGACTCCCCTTCTCTCTCTGCTCCCGCTGCCCCGCTTCCTCCCCCGCCGCCCGGCCTCGGCGCGGCAGCCGGTGCCCAGAGGGGCACGCAGGATCCAGCCGGAGGTCTCTCCGGTCAGATGGAAAAGCAGCCGGGATGGTCCTGGGAAGTTGGCTCGGGAGGAGGCCAGAAGCAAGACGGGGTGGGAAATGAGGCATATTCAGTCCTCCCCTAAATGAGTTTATGTTTCCTTTTGTTTGTTTGCTTTGATATTTTGGTTGTTGTGGTTGTTTGTATATGTGGAGGATTTTGTTGTTGTTGTTTTCGTTCCTTTTAAGTTATTTATTACTAGTTTCCTGTAGGTTTTTACATAATATTTTTCCCCGCGATACGGGTCGGCAAAGGCGGGCAAGGAGGAAAAGGGATGGTAAACTCCGTACACGATCTCCTTCCAGCCCCCGGCACGGCTGCCCAATCCCTGCCGCCCGAACCAACACCCGGGGAAACTTTCTTTTAAAACCGAGAGTTATTTGGGAAGCACGGCCCGGCCGGCGGGAAGGCAAACAGGCGGCCCCGGCCCTGGCCTGCCCGGGAAGGCCGTCCCGTTGCCTTCCTTAACCGGGCTGTCTTTCCCCGGCTGCGGGTTTCGGCTCAGCCTTTTTCCCCACCAAAAGGGACTTCTTGCAGACCCGAGCAGAGCGGGGCCCGGGCTAGAGCCGCTTCCCGGCCTCGCCACCGTTTCCAGGTTTAGCCGGGCTCGTCTTTAGGCACTAACAAAGCAAAAACTCGAACAACGAAAAGAAATAAGTAAAAAAGACGCAAACAAACAAACAAAAGGAACGAAATTACAACGGGGAAAAAATCAGCGCCTCTTCCCGAGGGCGGAAACCGAGGCCCGATATTTGAAAGTTCCCGTTTAATTTCGAACCGATGGTGCTGAGTTCGGGCACGGCCGAGGGTGGACGAACGGGGCTGTTCCCCTGGCAAGCACCTGACTGGATTTCACTCAGTTTGTTCCTGGCTTAGACACAATGTGACTTTTCACTAATTATTCTTTTTGTGGGGCTGGAAAAAAAACCAAAATCAAACCCCAAATAAAACCAGATATATTTAAAACAAAACAAAACAAAAAAACCCCAAACAAACAGAACAACAAATCGCAACTCCGGTTTCCAGTCCGGGACTTTACTTCCCGTGTAGGAGGCACTGGGGCCGGGGCCGATGGAGTTACCGCCGCGCCTAAACGAAATTATCCCGATCCCACTTGGCACGGAGCGCGGAGCCCCGGCCCGGCGCCAGGACCGGCTGCCACTGCTGACCCCCCATTCCCCGGCAGGCACTTGGCCGGGCAAGGGGTCACCTTCCCCTCTGCCAGAATCGAGCGGTGCCCGGAGGGTGCCCGCAGCGCCCAGGAGAGGCCTCCGGGCCTTCCCGGTCCGCGGGGCCGCCGCCGAGTTTTGGCAGCTCGTGTGTGGGTGTCGGCGGGGAAGCCGCGGCCTCGGAGCGGTGGGGGGTGGTCCCCAGTCCAGCGGCCGCGAGCCGGAGCCCCTCTGCTGATGTGTCGCTGCTTGCTTCTTTGCCTCTCATCCCCCCTCCTCCCGTGTCCCCCCCAGTGGCCCTCTCACCCTTCACTGTAACACGCCGTATAGGTCACCCCTACCAGAACCGCACGCCCCCCAAGAAGAAGAAGCCGCGCACCTCCTTCACCCGCCTGCAGATTTGCGAGCTGGAGAAGCGCTTCCATCGGCAGAAATACCTGGCCTCGGCCGAGCGCGCTGCCCTGGCCAAGGCCCTCAAGATGACGGACGCCCAGGTGAAGACCTGGTTCCAGAACCGGCGCACCAAGTGGAGGTGAGGGACCGAGGATCTCGGTGGACTGGGGTGGGGCAGACCGGGGGGGACAGACCTGGCTGCCAGCAGCTCCGCCAGGAGCATTGATGGCAGCGCAGAGGTGTGCAAGCCCCGTGTGTGTGTGAACATGACCATATGTGTGTGCGTGGCCAGCTCTGTGTTCGTGTGTGTGTGCACACCTGCGGGTGTGTGTGCGAGCAGGGCACGCGTGTAGAACTGCAGGGTGAATGTGAAGCGTGCCCGCACGCGGCGTGTGTGTGGGGGGGTGTGTATGTGTGTATGTGTGTGTGTGTGTGTGTGTGTGTGTGTGTGTGTGTGTGTGTGTGTGTGTTTGTGTTTGTGTAAGCGCAAAACACGAATGTGCTGTGGTGCGGGCCGTGTGCGTGCATTCCATGGTGTGTGCACACCGGACCTGCGTGCAGAAACGTGTGCGGGTATAACCCACGGGGATGGATGTGTGCATCCACACGCGTGTGCAGTGGGTGCAGTCAGTGTCAGCAGAGGGTGCGGAGGCTCCCGCGGTTCGCAGCAGTGTGTGGGAGCCCTCGGCCGGCGCTGTGGGAGTACAGGGCTCTGCACAACGCGGAGATTTTTGTCCCCGCGGGGTTGGCGGCGCCTCCTTGCCCAAAAGGTTTCTTTTTGTTCTGCTGCCGGGCGTGCCGGTGAAGCCGGAGAGGAAGAGAAGGCTGGGCTCACACGGAGCCTCCAGGGCTCCATCGCAGTGACCCTGCCCCTCCTAAGCTGCACTGAGGGAAGCGCCCCAGCCCTGAGAACATCCTCTACCCTGGGCTGGGGACAGGCCTCCCGTGGGGGTGGAAAGCGATGGGCAAGGGGGAGCTCCCTCACAGAGCAGAGAAGGTGGGTGCCGAGCTGCTGGGTGCTGAGCACTGGGGGCTGGAGGGCAAGCAGGCAGGCAGGCAGCTTCAAGATGGGAGGAAAGGGCTTCCCCAGAGTCTTCCCGAAGTTTAATAGGACAGAGATTGCCTGAATATACTGAAGTTGGGTAAGAAATGGGAGTCAAGGAACTTGAAACCAAGGGGGTGTGTGAATCCTCAACCCCAGTGAGTTCTTCCCTAGAGAATTCATGGTAGTGCAAGTCTCCAACTGTTAGGAAGTCTCTAGCTGGAGTGATCTCTGTTGGCCAGAAACAGAATCCTGGGGGAGGAACAGTCCTGCTGTGGCCTGCAAAATGGGGTCAGCTGTGTCTTCTAACCAGGTTTCCTAAGGAAGTGAAGCAAATCCATCTGTCAATACTCTTTGCGTCTGTTGGCTAAATTCAGCCTCTTTTGGCAGAGGTGCAGAGGATACAAACCTATTCACGTGCTTTACAAAAAATAGCTGGGTAAAGAGAAACAAAATCCTGCTTCTGCCTAAGGGAAAGGCTGCAGCCAGACCTCAGCTGTAATATTAGACATGGGAGAATCTCTGGCCTGAGCCAGAGGGACACAGGCTTGTAAGTTCTGCTTGTATGCGTCTCTGCCTGCTGAGTGTTGCGATGGACATGTGCGTGCCCCTGGCTGGCAGCACACCCATCTTGCTGCCTCAAGCCCCTGCACTGGGCAGTGGACTCTGAATGCTTCCTGGAGCACTGGGAGCTGGAAGGAGCTGCTGCAGGCTTGGCCTGAATAAGGCAGTGGGAAATATCCAAGGAAAGAGAGTTCTTATGAGCCTTCTGAGCAATTTAACTGCTTGAACACAGATTGGGGGGAAGAGTCTTGCTCCTGCCCCTTGCCTGGTTGTCTCCACTAGAGTGACATGGCTGTGTGATCCCCCCCTTAGATCTGGGTTCTTGTTTTAGACACAGCTCTTTCCAGACAGGTGTGAAACCATGACTAGACCAGCTGCTTGCAGCAGGGAGATACTTGAGAGCAAAGTGCTCACAGCCATGGTGCTCCCGATCACCCTGGACTTGGGGCTCCCTCCCTCCTCCTGGAGCATCTCCTCATTGTGCAGGGAGTCATTAAATATTCATTGAGGCAGAGACTGATCTACTCCCCAGGCTGGTGCAGCTCTGAGCCTGCTCTTCCCGGGATGTCTTATGTGAGATGTTGACACAGTGATTAGAGCAGGGACTGAGCCCTGAACTACCTGCTCGCAGGAGGGAACACTGGCCACATGTCCGGAGGCTTGGGTGCCCAGAGGCCCATTGCTATTCTCCAAGCCTTACCCTGCTTCCACACTGGGAGCCAGGGACCCTCTGTCTTGTGCTCTGAGATGTCACTGTGGAGATCAGAGCTGCCACTTCCAATTCCCATGGCCAAAGAGGATGAGACATCTCACATCCCCTTGAGCTGCTAAATTAAAAAGCTGCCATTTCCTGTGTCAGTGGTCCACTGAAGCTGCTGAGAGGATGTCAGCTGAGCCTGGGGGTCTGAGGGAGGGAGAGGATGCTTTGGGAATCATGCTGGGACCAGCACTGGGAGTTGCTCCTAGGTTTTCCCAGCAGCATCAATAGAAGTGCCAGATGAAGTAGAGGTGAGCGTAAGCTGCAGACTTTAGACTGACCTGCTATCCAAGCAAGCAGGAGTGGGGTTTCCATTGTGGATATAAGAGGATTCAGGCTATCCCCATTATCTGCTCCCAGGCAGCCCAGAGTCAGGGCCCAATCAACACTGGAAAGAACCCCTTCTGACCCACTAGCACCCTCTCCTTGTGGATCACCTCTGCTGGTGTCATACCAGTCAGACGTATGTCCAAACTGCTCTGAAAAACATTGTCATTCACCCTTTCCAGATAGTATAATCTGTACTTTGATTTCTCTTACTGCTAAAAAATGTGTTTCTAGTGTTTAGCTGAAATTTTGCTGCCTGCCATGGGAATGGTTTTGCCTTCATCCAAGCTCTCAACAGCTGATTACTGCAGTGTGGCAGACAAGATGGCAAACGTGGATGCTGGAAGGGGATGTCGAGGGTGACACTGCCCATCTCTCAGCTGTGTGACACTGCCAGTCTCTGTCTCACCCCATCCTGCTCCATGCTTCTTCCTTCAGGCTTTGCATGCTTGGCTCTTGCTGTCAGACCAGAGCATGTTTTCAGGGGATCTCAGCTTTTGCAATGCTGTTGTGTGACACTTTGGGTGTTTTGTCTCTGCTTGTTTCTTTTTTTTCCTGTGGGCAGAGAGTAATCCAGAGCTGTGGGCTGCTCCCAGCTGTCTTTGATCAGAGCAGTTTTTACTGAGGTCAGTAAGACAGACAGACCCAGTTCCCAGTTTATGGGATTTACTGGCCATTTGTGTAGGGGATGTGCGACCACGCCATGGCAAGGCACCCTCTTTTCCTACCCTTGCCCTCCCACATCATGAGCACCCAGCACAACTTAATTTCTCTGGATATACCCTTCCTTTGCTTCCCCCGGCCCCCCTAATGGCTCCCTCTCTCCTAGGAGGCAGACAGCGGAGGAGCGGGAGGCTGAGCGGCAGCAAGCAAACCGCATCCTCATGCAACTGCAGCAGGAAGCCTTCCAAAAAACCATCAACCAACCCATCCAAGCCGACCCCATCTGTGTCCACAACTCCTCTCTCTTCGCCCTCCAGAATCTCCAGCCTTGGTCTGATGACTCCACCAAGATCACCAGTGTCACAACTGTCGCCTCTGCTTGTGAATAAGTCTGGCACCCACTGGTGGCACCTACACCTTCTACTGGCAGGGCTGTCCCCAGGGGGACACGAGGCATCCTGGTGGGACATGTAGCAACTTTGTTTCTCCCCGAGGAGGGCTGGAACCCCCTGATCCTCTGGCCACCTGCATCCTATGTATCCAGCTGGGGAAACCCTCCACAAGGAACAAAAAGAAGGAAAATCACCCCAAAAACTCTCCCCAGCCATGGAGCTGCTGGAGCAGCAATGCTGTCTCACCTCCCCCCAACCCCTTTGTTCTCTTGAAAGTCTCCAGTGTCGACCCTGAACTTGCTGACGCGCTGCCAGACAAAAACCCAGCTCTGACAGACACAGCCGCCGGTGTTCATCCAGCTGGGGGAGAGGAAAACTTCCTTAGGATTCTACTGGCAGCAGTGCAAAGTCTGTGTACACCCTTATATATCCATAGATAAATATATATGCATATATATATACACACACTTATATATATATATATATACATATATATATGTTTTGAACTGATGGCTTGGAAAAAAAGGAGGAGGCTCCCTGGGAAGCACGTCTCTGCTGTGAGCCTTCTTGGGTTGTCCGCACCGGAGATGTTCGGGGATGCAACAAATGGAGGAAACAGCAGCAATTTCTGCTTGTGCCAGATGGGAACCCTTCAGATCTCACCTCGCTGTCTCTCCTCCCCTTTTTCATTAATTTTTTCTTGTGAAGGGGGAACAAGAGAAGGATCTGACAGACTCCTGAGGACGGTAAATATGATATCTCAATTGTATGAAGGGCCCAAACAGTCCCTGGCTGCCATGGACTCTGTGCCCATCAGCGAGTATTTTAATAACAAGAAGACCTGGGTGGCAGTTTGTGGGGGTAATGTAGTTTCTTTCCATGGAATATTTCCATATAATTTGCAAAATGTTGTCCAATGTTTTATTTTATCAGTTTCCCATTAGAAGGCAGTTCCTGACAGCAAAAAATCAATTTCACTCTCAGCTGTTTAAGTTAGTTGTTCTTTTAATTGTACCGAGAGAATGAGACACAATTAAACAAAGCACTTCTAGCAAATGCCAGGAATATATAGATATATATATAAACAGTATATATTTTCCAGTTACTTATAATCTAAAACAGCACTGCCAATTTAAGCAGTTAGTACAAACAAGCAACCAGAAAACCTATTTTCAGTGAGATTTTTAAAGGTATTTGTTTGTTTGCTTTTTCTTGTTGTTTTCTTTTTTTTTTTTTAAGTTATGCACTTACAAGGTGTTTTATGTGTATTCATTTTATAAAGTGCTTGTGTAATTTATGTGGAAATGAAAAAAGAAAATAAAAAAATCTCCAGGGTACTGAATAAATCATTTAAAGCCTTGCTGTTCCCTGTCTATTAGTTCCCCAAGAGGAGACAGCATATCACAACTATTGCTGAAGCCTGTGCTATTTTTTTTTTTTTTAAATGAAAATAGAGTTAATATTTCCATTTGACTTTGCTCAGGTCCACTTGGCTTTGGAAGCTCCAGATGTAATATGCTGTGTTTTAATCCCTGGTCCTATAAATATTTTCAGGCTCAACCCAGCAGTGCATTTAGCATTTGCTTTAATTGAAGCCTTTCTGGGGGTCTTGCTGGGGGTGGCAGGGACTATGCGGGGCTTAGCCTTAAATTCGTGTGGAATAATTTATTGAATAAGACCTTGGAATGAGGTCTCACCTGGGCTGAGGCAGATCTACAGATATTCATGTCTGAAACTGAATATGGAAAGAGGAATTTGAATATAAAGAAAAGTACAAGAGTACATTTTAGAGACAGTCTCGCAGGGGATTATTCTGGGGACACTGTTTTCCATTTGTCCTCAGCCTTGCTGCAGGACATTGTCCCCATCTTGGCAAGCCTTTCTCAGAGGAAAATCAAACCAGTGGGAAAACTCGTATCAGCTTCCTTGGGGGAGACTCCCAGCCCTATGGCTGGCTTCAGCCCGGTGTTTCCTTCCAGCACTGGGAATTACTGAGTAAAGGATGTTGGAGGATATGACTGAAAAGGGCAGGCAGCCACGAGCACTGGGGGTCCAGGCTGCCTGTGGGACATGTGCAACAAAAGAGCCCAAGCCTTTGAGACCTGATGGGTGCCAGTGCTCCGGGAGGCTGGGTCCTCTGGGTGCAGCATTGTTGGGGAGCTTGTTAAGAGAGCATATGAACAGCCTGCTTCATCCAAAATCTGCTATCATAGGACTGGGCTGAGAATTTATGGTGCTGCGGGATTTTCCCATTCTGCAGTCCAATGTGTACAAGAACACAGAGAAACATCTGCAGCAATGGAGAGAAAAGAAGCCAGAAAAAGGAAAAAAAGGATAAAACACAGGGAAACATGAAACTGGGAGAACATGCATTCTCGGAAATATCTTTAAAAGATGTTGATTACTGCCAGAAAACTACTAAAATAAAATAATTTGTATTTTTTTCCAACGTAAATTTCAGGGAAGTTTTTGTTTGAGTTCTGTATCATACTACAGTCAGATTTTTCGATTCTGATTAAGCTTCTTATTTAACATGCATCCAACTTTGTCTACAAATTTAAACTCCTTCAGGACACACTGCTGTGTACAAAATGGTTTACAGTTTATTGCAGTGCATTTTTGTTTTCAGGGTTTCTGCATAAGAAAAAACTTGATCCACAAAATAATAATATAATAATAATAATAATAATAAAATAATAATAATAATAATAGTAATAATAGCAACTGTTTTCTATTTTATTATGACACATCGATATTGTAAAATTTAATGCTAAGATGGCCATTTTATAATATACATTTTATTCAGTTCATAATCCAAAATGTTCCCCAGTGAGCATATGATAATGCACATTCAAGGGAATATGTTTAGATAGAATATTTAACTACACCTTGTTTTCAAAACTGGTGGAACTCCCCCTTTTCCCATCAATCTTTCCTGCAAAGAAATAAAAAATAAAGAAAAAAAGACCAAAAAAGTGAAAAAGGAATCTCAGTATGGAATAAGAATATATGTTACATTGAAACCAGAAAAACAGTTGCCTGGTCTTTTTTGTCCCTGGAAAAATTGCTTCTGGAGTTTTCTCTTAAAATATTTCTCTTGGATTCATTTTAAAAATTGGTTTAGTGGCAGAAGGTGTTTTTGATATCTGCATATGTGCTTCCAGTTATTAATATGATGATTTGTACCTAGACAATAAAAGTTGTCTGAAATATGATGGAATTAAATCAATAAGTAATGACATGAAACAATGACACGTAATGTTATGTTTTGTAGACTGACATCACCTCAGCTGTATCCTGGGGCCATCCATATCACATTGAAGGCTGATTTAATTTTTTGTATTATACTTATTTGGGAGCAGGAATAAAATTGCATTAAGATGCCTTGAAAGTCATTTCCCCCTTCCTTCGCTCTCAAAATAAACCAAATCCCAAATATGAAATGGGAGTCAGGGACAACTGTTTTACTACTGTTTGCCTGTATCTAGGAAATACAGAGCAAGGTAGAGCGACTTTGGTCTGGAGGGAAAAGCCTGTGTGATGCCTGAAGCTGAGGGATCAGGGGACCGCACTGTGCTTGTGCTCATCTCTCTCACCCACAACGCTGCCAGGGACTGAGAGCTATCGTTCACTTGGGCTGGATGTGCTGAGCTTTTGAAGGCAAGGTCTGGAGGGGGGGAACACTCTGTCTTTGCATGAGCAGCTGGAGTATTAAACATCTGTGTGGAGCTGGAGGAGACGAAGCCCTATGGAATGGGCTGTGGTTGTCTGGGTTTGGTCCCAGCTCAGCAAGATATGAGGGCAGGAGGGAACCAGAGGTCTGGGCCCCATTTAGCCAATTAGTTGAGTGCATGAGTCATCCAAACAAGGATCAGTTGATTTTTCTCTGCTGAGGGATGGCCCAGGAAAAGGCTGAAGGGTCTTTGCTGGAGCCTTCCACCTTGAGCAGAGCCTGCAGTTGTGCTTGGCATGGGCCAGCCCATTTGATCCCTGCAGTATGTGCACCCCCCACTTTCTACATGAGTCCCAGATGCAGTTTTCCTTGGGCTGCATTTCCCCATCTATGGGGCATTTGTTACATGTTTTAAGTTATTTCTGCTGCAACAGCAGCAGCATCAGTGAGAGTCACCCGTATGTGGCATTTTCTGGAAAAAGACTGAGGCGAATGAATGTGTCCTCTAATGTGGTTTGTATAATTGATAATGAAAGGAGGCACTGACCCCACAAACACCCATATGCAAGATCATTTTCATTATCACACTGAGACTTATGACTGCCTCAACACGGCAGCAGCAGGAGCCCATCCCCACGGAGGCAGCCCCTCCTCACCGCCAAGGCCAGCTCGCAGACACTCGGAGCTGGATGGGGTAAAATCCCAAACCAATTTACTGACAAAACTGAAAATGGCTTTGCTGAAAACTGTTTGGGTTACAGTAAAAAGCCATTCCTCTCTGGGGTTCTGGGACAGCTGGAACTTTTTGAATTAACCTTTATTTTTCCTTGCCAGAAGCAGACTGGCTGAGTGACACTGATTTCTTTGTGCAGCGGTCAGCTTTGATGGCCACTTGTTTAAAAACCTTTGTGAAATAACGTTTGGAATTATTAAATTATCCTGGCTGAAAAATTTCTAAATGAGAAGGTCTTAAATTAGAGGGAAAAAGGTAGTTTTTAAAACAAATATTAAGGGAAGAAAAAAAGAAACACACAAAGCTATAGATTATTAGAACAAACTTTTGTTGGAGTCAAACCAGATTGTTTTTTTCAGATCTTTCGTCTCTGCAACTAACTGTGATTTTGATATTCCTTAAATTATTGTCATTGTCTCTATTACAGTAGGAAATTTATTTGACGGGTCAGCACTTATCCAAGATTAGGACAGAGGTTTTTTCCCTCCTTTCCATTAATCAACAACTCTTTGCTACTGATAGTTTTAAATTAATTCTATACATTCATTCAAGTCACACCTAAAACTATATTAAAATTTTCCAGTTTTTTTTTCTGGCTGCATCAGAATAATCTTGATTTTTCTGAATGTAGAAAATAATTTTGGCTTCCTTCTATTTTTGTTTGGGTTTGCTTTTTTTGTTGTTGTTGTTGCAGCTGGCTGTGGTAAGCACAGGGCTGGCCTGAGCAGCTTTCAGCTCTGTAAGTCCAGGTCACACACAAGCCTCCAGCCAAACCTCTGTGTGCTGAAGGTGTGCAATCCTGTGTTACAGACAGCTGGAATCCCCTGCCTTGCACTTCCCTGGGGCTGGAAGTTCAGTACTTACCCTCAGCTCAGCCATTCTCTGCCCTTCTGCTTTCAAGACAAAAATAAAATGAGCAGAAATGAGGAGCCCATGCTCTGGTTTTTGAGCAGGAAGGAGCGAAGCCTGAGAAAACTCGTTCTCTTGTTGCCTGTAAAGAATGTGAACCCGCTGGTCTGAGCGCTGCGGTTAATTGTCTGTCTTTCCTAGACTGCAACTGTCTAAAAATAACAAAGCAGTGATTAAAAAATATCACTCAACATATACTTTTTTTAACTACAGTTGGGAAGTGGTACTAAGATGGGGATAGATGAAAACATGGAGAAAAGCTTTGTTTCCCAGGGTCTTCCCTGTCTCAGCCAGAGGAAATTTTTGGGAAGTCATTATGTTTAGAATTTTTACCTGCTGTTGTGAGGTTTTAGGCACATGTCAGGGCTCACCAGACTCCTCCTAGTTATTCATCTAGAATGTGTCTACTTTGCTGTGCCAGTGTTGAATGTGGGTTTGATTGAGCCTGGGCTATCAGGTGTGTTGGATATAAATGTGCTGAAAGGCAGGGCTTGATCCCAGATCTCCCCATGCGAGAAAGGGGAAGAAAGAGGTACAGGTGGGGATGGGGCTTGCTCAGGGTCATGGTGAGGAAGTGACCACAAGTACACTGAGTTCTGGCCAGACCTCTGTGTGCTTTCCCTCTCCCAGCTGATCTGGCTGTTTTCACAGGAGAGCCTGGGGAAGAAGTGGGGGTGTCCTCCGAGGTCGGGCTGGGGGAGGAGAGAGTAAAGGCCAGCAGGTCCCAGGGAGCACCCCACAAGGGTGGTCTTTTGAGAACTGCAGAGAAAAGGCACCAAGTCTGCAGACCAATGGGGTTTGAGGGTGAGCAGTGGCCCCAGTGGGAGCCTGGCTTGGGCAGAAGAGGGCTGTTCTCAAGCAGGGGCTGTACCCAGCTTGCCTGGCCCTGCACCAGTGGCATGCACTGGAAGGTCTTGCAGGGTCTGGAGATGTCACACCATGGGACTGCTGCTGAAATGTCAGTCCTATGGCATCCCATGGTGACACAGTTGTGGAGCATGGTGGTAACTGCTGGGCTGTACCCAGACCACTTCCTTCCTTCCTTCCAGGATTAAGTTCCAGAAAGTTTTATATGCGTTTACAGCACTGTTGGGCTGTGCTCCACTGCCTTTGGAGGGACACCTACAACCACAGAGGGATGTGTCCCAGGTACCTTGCCCACTGAAGTAGCCACTTGCAGGGGCAAGTGAGGGAGCTGTGGCAGGGGCATTTCCCACTCACCCCCATTCACACAGAAATGCTTGAAAAAGTCCAGCTTTCACTTTGGGATGGAGTGAAAACAAATGTTGTAACCTTATCTGTTGTTATGACAGGTCTGAAACCTGCCTTTGCTGTGGCTCATACCACCCCATCCAGAGGCAGGAGGTGGGATGCAGAGCAGAGTATTCTCTCTGTGGAGCAAGGCACACGACTTCTGTTGGTGCACCCACCACTCTTTCCATGCACTCTCCCTCCTGACTTGGTCCCTTGAATATCTGAGGATCTCAAAGCAGAGCCATTTCACACACCACAGACAGAAGCCAAACTTTTGGCAGTCAGGTGAGGGAATGCAGGTGCCCTGCTGGGATCCCAGGGCACAGATGTGTGTGCCAGTCCCTGAGGAAACACCATAGCCCCGGCAGGGAAGGCACAGAGACAGGCAGAGTACACACCTGTAATGTTATCCAGAGGAAAGGATTTCCTAAGGGACCTTGTGGCCACAGACACTGCCAAAAGAAGTGAGGAGTGAGGAACTGTGTCCTGTTGCTGAACATCTCCTGCATCTCAGGAGTCAATTCATCTCCCGTCCCTGCCAACAAGTGGGATTGCAGGAGAGAACTCCAGCCTCACTCCCCTTCCTGGACAAAACCCCAGCTGTTGGTGATGGCTTGGCCCAAACTGGCTGTGGTGGGATAGAAGGAGTGGAGACCCCCTCACACAAGAGATGGGGTGAGGGGGACAGGGTGAGTATTGCTTGGCACTTCTAGAGATATTGCCTTGTGTGGAACCCACCCCATGGCCGTTTTTTCCTTCCTTGTGTCCTGTCCCTCCCTTCAGTCTCAGGAACCTCCCTTAATTTGCCATTATTTTAAGGTCCTGGATGGGAGCCAGACAACCTCAACCCTCTCTGCAGCAGATGGAGAGGGACATTTGGCTGTCTGGTTTCCCCCAGAGAATGGGGTCTAGGGCAAGATAACCCTTACCACAACTGTTCTGACACACATAGGGTCCAAAGCTATGGGTGTTTCTCCCAAAATTTGTGGCACTGCCCCTTCACAGGTGACCCCGGTGAACGGTGACCCACAGAGCTGGCCAGAACAGCAGGACGTGAAACACTGTCCCGGTGACAACCTCTCAGGCCAGGGGTCAGCACCGGCGGGGACTTAGACAAGCAGGATTGGGTTGGACACCCTGCCCCTCTCCTCGGCCCTGTGCCGTGCCGAGGGAAGCTGCCGGGAACATCGCTGCCCGCCCCGGGAGCGATCGGCGGGCACCGAGCTCCATCTAGGGGTCAGGGAGCGCCTGGCGAGCGCTCGGCTCGTCCCTGCCGGCAGCGGCCACACGCCCGCGCCCCCGCCCGAGGCGCTGCGAGCGGCTGAGCACGGGCAGCCGAGCGCCAGGCAAACCAGAGAATGCTTCAGACTGGGAGCACTGGGTGCTCAGGATGAAAGGTAGCCAAGCCCAGCCCCGAGAGCGTCCTTGGAGACACAGCCTGCCTCTGAAGGGGACATTGAGCCAAAATAATTTAGGTTGGAAAAGACCTCACGCATCATGGAGTCCGCTAACCTAACAGTGCCAGCTCCACCACTAAAGCGTGTCCTGGGAGCACCACAGCTACACGCTTTTTTTCTTGAAAAAAAGCCAGCCCTGAGAAACCCAAGGGATTTCCAAGGGATGGACTCCCCTCTATTTAGTATTCCCCACTGGGATTAGGAAGTGAGACTTTTCATAGGATATCCCATGTGCTGATGTTTCATGTGCTGGGTAAATTGCAGGATGTTTGGGTGCTCTGGGCAGTGCCAGGATGGGGTGTGTGATGTGTGCAGGGCTGCTGCTGGGGGCTGCAGACACACTGAGAACATGCAGCTGAGACCCTCGACCCTCTGAGAAAGGGGTCTGGCTCCATCCCTCTCCTGGCTACCCACCCCTAACTCCTGGCTCATGGAGTGCAGTAAATACTGACAACAAGCAGCTGACATTTTTAAGCAGAGGGATGAGCTTTGATCAAAACAGGTGGCTGCAACAGCTCTCTAGGACAGGCAAGAGGCTGCTTGCATTCATCAAAAGAAAAAATATAAACCCATGAAACACTCCAGCAGATAGATAAGAAAGCAATGATTTTTGTCTTTGTGACAAAGTCAATAAAGCTCAAGGAAACCACCTGTATTTTATTATCACATATTAATATGTTTAATGCTATTAAAACAAGGGTCTGGGGCGAGCTGCAGGAAATCAAAGCACTTAATGGTGCAGACACAAACCTTCTCTCCTCCCTCCCCAAAGGTGATTTGAACCAGTTTAAGTAAATGCATTTGTCTCTTAAAATAATTATGTGATTTAGAGACGCTTTTTCCTGGCTTGCATCAAATGACTTTAATGGGGTCTGCCTGTGTGTCTGTGTGTGTCAGTTTAACAAGTTATTGCTTTTTAAAGCTGCATTTATAGCACAGTATTCACCAGAAAAGTAATTCTCTATGAGAAGGGATTATTTGTGTTTCACCACCACTTGGCATTTATTCCACAGAGCATTTACTAGTGAAATGGTGCCCAGAGGGCAGAGGCCAAAATGATCTAAAAAGATGTGTTGAAATTTGGGATAAACATTCTCTGGATGGTCTACCAGCTGTGAACTTTCTCTTCTTTGCCAAGAGTGTTTGTCCTCTCTGGTCCAGTCTTGGCCACTCTCTTGGCCCTCCTCAAGGTCAGGCTGACTTCTGTCCTCCCTGCCTGTGTTCTTTTCATGGCCCTGTCCCAAACAGGATTTCACTGGGGCAGAGGAGAGCTGACAGCAGGCCCTGCCAGACTGGGTTGGGGATCTGAAGGTGGGCTTCACGCTGGCCAGCACCTGAGTGGCAGATGTCCTGGATGGGTCCTCACAGGTGACCCTTCTCTCTCTGTCCAACAGAGACCTGTCAGTGCTGGGGATAAAAAGGCTGTTTTGGAGTCCAGGTGAGCATGCAGGGAGCCAGGCTCCTTTTCCACCCCCTACCCCAGCCATGGCTGGGCCAGACATTTGGGGTGATGCTGAGACTGCTCACTGATGTACAAAGTAGAAAAGCTGGGAAGAGCCAGAAACAGCTTGAGTTTGGCAGGAAAGAGGGAAGGTGAATGTACAGCCAGCCTGCTGTAGTGCCTTGTTTCCTGCAGTGAGGAGAAAGCATTAACACTGTGGGACAAAGCCCTGATGAACCCTGCTTGGCACAGTCGTCAGTTCTGGTGGGGCTGCTGCGGAGCAGAGCACTGAGCCATGCTCCTTGGGGAAGACGCTTGTTGAGTGAGCTGCCTCATTTATTTCTTGTCCTGGAGGCACTGGGAATCTCCTAAGCAACTGAGCTGTGTCACTGAAGCAGCTAATTTCTCCTCACAGGTGTATTTGGCTGCTTCAGGTAAGGGTAAAATGAAGTCTCATAGGAATTATCAGTGCAGTTGGAGGATGAAGGGGGGGCAGCGGCAGCTCAGCAGCAGCCAGCCTTATTTCTTGGTGAAAAATACCACCAGGACAGATGGGAGGTGCAAGAGAGAGGGCTCAGCAGTTAAAGAATCAGGCTGTTCATGGCACAGAACATGTAGCTGATACAAGGGAAGAGATGGGCACTACCATGTGGGGAGCCAGGAGGATGGGTGAGATGGTGCTGTCTGCAGGATGCCTTTGTCTAACCACATCCTGCAACAGGCCATGGAATCATGGAGCTGAGCTGGCTCCAACAGCAGCAGCAGGACAACCTCCTCCACAGGATGCTGGTGCAAAGGCCAGTGGCTCTCTGGTCCTCTGCTGCCTGCTGCAGCTCATGGGAGACCCCTCGTGTGCCTGCCCAGGAAACATCTCTCCTGCAGTAGGATTGAGGCACTCTACCAAAGCAGACAGCAACACTGCAAGGAAATGTTCAGGGCTACAATCAAGAAAGTGTGGGTTCTTAATCTATGCTAGGGCACTGGCTTTGGCGTGCAGGTCTCATCTTCCAGAACTACATGGCTTGGAGCCAGGCTTTGCTAGGTCTGTCCAGATGGGGAAGTCATCCAGAAACAGAGGAAGGAATATGGAATGTTCCAGTGACTCATGTGATTGAGAGATGAATATGTTTTGTAACCACAACAGATAATTCTAACTATTCATCTGACCTATTGTATCTCCCAGGAACATTTTTGACCCTTAGTTTCTGCTTCAGACTCCTCCTTCTTGACTTGTAGCAAATCTCCTAGAGGAATATCAATATTTGGCTAAAGGGGCCCTGTATAGATAACCTAAACATAAATCCCAGCCCTACAAGGCTTCTATCATGTTAGAAGTGGCAACTTTAACCCCAAATTGCTTTGTGTCAAATCCTGAACTCATTGAGCCTTTTGTGTCTTTTCAAGGTTAAAGCAACAGCCTTCCATAGAAGTAGGAGGAAGTTTCCATGGAAGTTTCTGGAGGAAGGAATCAGATCAATTCTCATAGCTGTGATTGCAAACATCTGCAGTATGTCCTGATATAAAGCCACCGAGAAGGGTTATTGCCTTCTGTTAACCTTTCATCTCTTTACAAAATCAGAGCCAACCATTCCAGCTCCTCGTAAATGGTCTCTCCTGCTCCTGGCCTGTTGCTTGCTCAGCCAGCACTGTGACAGGACCATGTCTTTGCCCTTAGGTGGTTACAAGGGAGCTGAACATGTGGGTTTCCCAGGGGAGGACAAGACCCAGCTCCTTTGCATTAGTCTATTGCTGCAGTTATTCATTGACACTGGACTAGCAAACTGAATTTTTGGGAACCATGGGTAGTCCAAGTCTGCAACAGTACAGTAACAGAAATGTAAGTATAATGGGCCCATTAAAGCATTTGCACTGGAATGGGCACCCTGAGACACATCAGCACAGACTGGTTGTTGTAGGAAAGTGTGTTAGCAGACTGGGTGCATCTATCCTTTTCCCTCCCTTGTAATCCCATTCCTCAGGTGGTTTTTCACTTACCTATTTCACAATTGAAAATTAATTCCTCAGTCTTCCCACCTAGGGACACAGAGCTCGGTCACCCTTGCACTCCCTGTCACCTGCAGTGGGGCAGTGTGGGGCTGAGGGATGGGCCCTTCCCATGGAAGCTCTGACACCAAGGTGAAAATCATTCATTTTGCTGGTTTACGGTGGGTTTTCTGAACCTGTCAGCCTGGTGTAGAGAACCCACCTGCATGGCCAGCCTGGCATGGACACAAGCACCTGAACATCTTGAAGCATCACAGCAAATGGGACATGGCATGAAAGCTGGCCTCAATTTTTTTCTGGAATTGGGTATCTGGCCACATCTACATCCCATTAAGGAGCTTGTTCTGAAGTCCTGGTGGTATCTGCCTGAATGAGATAAGTGGCTGCACAGATCTAAGCCCTCTTTGCCCATCTCCAGGCCAGAGGGATGGAATGCTGTGGGATATATGGGTGAGGAAGCAACACTTGGACTGCAGCAATCCCAAATCAGTTAAGCAATACCCAGATTTACAGCAGAAAAAAAGCCTTTGTCCCCACATTACATGGTGGCCTGAAAGCTACTTGTCATGAGGATTTCCCAGGACAGTTCTGCTGCAGCTTTCCAGAGAATTGAGTGATAAGAGTCTGGTGGTAACAGCCAAGGTTCTCCCCATGCTCCAACCTGAGGAATGCCCCAGCAGGGGGGGGTCTGACCCTGTCCTTGGAGCACCAGCCTTGTCCCCTGCTCCTTCCTTGCCCTGCTGTAATACATCCTTCCAGCAAAGCGGAGAGTTATCTTAATTTTGCAGACAGCAGCACTCAGGGATAAGGTAACTAATTTGGGAAATTATCCTGGCTGTCAATTCCCTGAGTGATTGGTGGGAGAGGCTTTGAAGCCTCACGCATGCTCCCTGCCATTCACTTGGACTCGAATTACCCTTTTATTTTACCTCCTCCTTGTTCTCATTGCCACACCACTCAAACTAAAATTATTCGCCTACAACCACAAACGCGGGGATATATCACCGGGAGTGCTGTAGGGCTGTCGCCATATATAATTCTCTGAGCTCAATATTTATAGAGCTACACAAGGCACAAATCATACCCAGAAAGCCCATCGAGCTGGAGAGCTAGGTATAAACTCCAGAAATATCGCAAGCCATCGCTCACAGGAGACTGCCCGGCAGACCCGCTGGCTGTACATCAAGCTGTAATGCCATCTGAGTCCGTGCTTGGTGCTGGAGTGGATCAGAGGTCACTTCCAAGATTTTCTTCCATAAATCCTGGGTGCTGGCTCTCAGCAAGGTTAGGGGCTGGGAGAACCCTGCCTTGAGTACTCCTTTCTTCTGCTTGCTGCCACTGACACTGAGCTGTCCCAGCACTCTGTGCGGGCATTTATCTTTGGGGTCTTGTCCTCCCTTCTGCCCCTCTGCTACACAGCCAGAGATGAGAGGGAGGAGGGGTGGGATGGATCCTACAGCTTCACTGGACAAGGTATGGGAGATGACAGCTCCTCTGAAAGGTTCTTTTGGTGAGCTTTGGGGGAGTTTGAGGCCCTCTTCTTCTCACCCCTCAGGGTCACACTCTCCTCATGCCCCAGTCCTGTGCAGGGCTGTGAATTTTCTCCAAATGCCCAGGTGGTTACAGGCACACAGCAGCCTGCCTGCTCACACAGAAAAGCCATAGTCATCAGCCCTAGGATAGTTCAGATCCCTCTGTCACTGGCTTCTCTCCTCTTTTCTCCCTTTTCAAAGCTTCTCCCAGGTGGAGCTGATGCCTCACTGGAGATGAGGGAGTGGTCCCTAACCAGGGCAGGTCCCGATGCATTTTGGAGCTTTTGCACTGCATTTAAGCCAGTCCAAAGAGCAAAGAGCAGGTGAAATGAGTACTCTGCAGATGCAGACTAATCCTTCCTCAGCTCTTCCCACCTTGGCAGCTTCCACCCTCATGTGCTGGTGATCCAAAGGGTACTGCAGCAGGTGGAGAAGATCCAGATGAGACCCGATGCAGTGAGCAGGTGAAGCCTCTCTGAAGCAGGGCAGCAGTGACATGGCGCTTTCTGGACAAAGAAGTGCTGGGGTTTTGCCTGAGAAATCACCAGCCAGATAATTAATTTTATTTCTAAGCTGCATATGATGGACTTGAGCTAACCAGTTCTCTGGTTCTTCCCTCTCCCCCAGCAGCGTGGCAGACAGACTCTGACATTTAAGCAAAATAAAATCCAACCCTAAGCATTAAGTAAAATTCCCAGCATGATGGGTTTGTGGCTTGCAGCAACATCTCAGCAGGGGCGTGTTAAAGCTGGTCTCCAGCAAGTGGAAGAATGAAGCTTTGCAAAACCCTGACGAGGCAAAGCTCCTAAAATAACAATTGAATTAAACTTAATTCATTTTCACTTAATATCCTTATAGTGCCTTTAGCAAATGAGGCTGTTATTATTTTGATGATGAAAATGGGGAGGTGCAGTCTGGATGGAACTCACATCTCCTTACTGAAAGAAAGAAAACTTTGGTGGAAATAAAAAAAAATAACATGGGAAGAAATGCAGAAAGTTCTAATTCTCCATTTTGGATGAAACACCCCCAAACCCACCCAGTCTCATGTTCTTCAAGATATGCCCCAGACTCAAAAGTGTGCAAACCCACTTTTTTTTTGCCAGATGCTGGAGGTTTGCTGGTTTTACTGGGGTTACATACCTGGTCACATCCAGTGTCTGTGGGTGGTTGGCCAGGTCCTTATTTCCCTCCTCTTCTCTTGCAGCTTTTGAGCTTTTTTGCAATATTTGAACCCCAAATGCTCCTTACTTGCCCTGCCTCTCACTAGCCTAATCTGCTGTGTTTAAAGCACTGTTCTCCCTTTGGTTTCCATGATATGTCAGCGTGAGCCTTTCCCTGGGGAAGGCTAAGCTAACCTGGTGACTCTGACCCTGACTCAGTGGGGCAGGCAAGAACAAGCCCAGGCTGGCCCTGTTCCATGGCAGCCCTGGACACTCCTTATTCAGGACAACGTTTGTCCACATGCCTTTTTTCCAGCCATGTCTCCTGTTTGCTTGTGCCCACCCTTATTTCTACTGGCAGCAGGATTTGGCAAGCCACTCACCACCAAGGTTGTCTTTCTCTGTTGGGGTTGCAGAACAGCATCTCAGAAAGGACATCATGCAGCTCTTCCCCTGAGTCATCCTAGCAAAGAGGGAATATCTCATGATCCCACACTCCAGAGAGGGATGGTCAACTGAAGCAAGGAGTAAATGAACCCAAGGAGCCATCCCAACCTTGCCCCACAAAACTCCTTGCTCTCAAACCTCAGGCTCTGCTAACCAGAGGGAGTAAAGGCTGCTCTGAAATGGCCATACAGGCACTGAACTACACTTCCCAGTAGGCCACAGAGCAAGGGCCCTCCTGGTATGGAAAAGACCCCATTTGACTTGCTCATGCTCCCTAGGGTTGGGGACAGCTGGGGGATTTTAGGATTTCAAGGCTTGACAGCCGTTGTTCATTGCTGCGTAAGCAGCAGCAACAGCAGGCATTACAGCAAAATTAATTTCCACTGAATGCAGCTCTCCTGTGTCACTACTGCCTTTACAGTCTTCTTCCCAGAGCTCCAGAAAATAGCCCAGACAGGCTTTGCAAGGTCGCCTCGCCCTCTGTCTTGCTCAGAGGCAGGCTCCGCCCCAACTAATCCTCTTCTGACAGACCTTTTTGTCTCATTTATGCACAGAAATCTTCTTCCACCTGCCTTGGTTAGGGCAGCAGTTTATCAACTCTAAGAAAAAGGAGAATAAACTTTCTTATTGAGACACAACTTTTCAAAACTCTCTGCTCTTCCCATCAATTTGAACTGGATAATTTTAGGCTTACGCTAAGCAAACGCAATGAGAAGGTCCCTGGGACAGTGAGCACCCATGCCTCATGGCTGCATCCCCTCTGCTGCCAACAGATGATGCTGCTGCTCTCTGTTGCTGCCAGGCAAGGACAAGCAATATTCAGAGTCTGTGTCTGCAGCAAGGACAAGATAACTTCACTGGGACATTTTCCAATAATCTGAAAAGTTAGCACATACCCGTCATCTATTTCTCTGCACCTTCCTGCTGCTAGCAAGCCACACCTCTTGAGCCTGATAGATTTTCAGAGCTATTCCAACAAAATCCAGCTTTACTTTCAAAAGCAAGGACTAATGAGAAAACAATTAGCAGTCATGGTGGAGTACTGCATCAAAATCAGATCATCAAGGTTTTGTTTTTTTAGAGCATTGCAGATGAAGAAGAATATGAGATGAACTCCACAATCTCTGGGACTGGTATGAGCTATTTGCCTTCTGTATCACTGGCTAAGAAATAGATTTTTTTGAGCACTATTCCTTTGAAGGGAGATTCCTGCCTTGGTTGACAGTCAAGGCCTGGAAAAAAATTACGATCTAGGTAGGCATTTGCCAGAGCTTGTGAATGGACTCCTGTGCCCAGCATGTGCCAGACCCAAAACCATTAGGAAACTGCAAGGGAAATCCCCGGTCCTGTCCTGGCAGGGTGAGCTGTGAGGGCCACAGAGTCACATTGCATGCTGTGCCTGAGCAGGGCTCCTTCTGACCAAGTCCTGGGGGCTCTCAGGGCCAGCCAACGATACTGAGAGGGCCTCACAAGCATCCTCTGCCAGGACACTGAGCACCTTTCAGGAAGAATTGCCGAGCTCTTGTGACTTGCTTTGGGGATGCCAGCTAAGAGAGGAGCAAGGCTCAGCCTGTGCATGCAGGCTCCAGCCATGTTTGCAGGTAATGGAATACCTACCCTGCTTCCCCCCTAAAAATTTCCTGTCCAAACCCATTCTTTCCAGCCATGTCTCTGGAACATGTCTCTGGAAATCTCATCCTCCCAGCTGTAAAGAAGCCTAGAGAAGGTACCAAAATCAAGGCTGCAACACAGCTGAAAGAGCGTAGAAGGGCTGGGAAGTTTACCGCTGAGTTCTTACCTCTCCTTCAGCTTTCTTAACCATCAAACCCATTGCAAGAGGGTTTTGAGGGGGAGACTTGTCACCACTCCCAAGTGAGGTGCCTCAGAGCCCAGCTCTAAATGTCTCACCCAAGCATCAGTTAAATGAAATAGGAGGTCCTGGTGGCAGAACCAAGATATCAGTTGATTATTATTTCTTCTCACTTTGGGGTGATCTTTTCTGTATCTTTACATCTTGCAGTGCTAATTCATCTTTTGCTTTCCCTTGAAGTACTCATGTATCAAATAGGGCAGATTGCCTCTCCCCTTGGGCATGGTTTCTGTACCCTGGGCTGGACAGGGCACAAAGAATGAGGGTAGAAGATGTTTTGCAATCTTGCCCATGGGTATTGTGGCTGATTCCTCCTACAGGGCAAAAAAAAAAGAGACAAGGGAGAGAAATTTAAGCCATTAGTATCAAACAGTTAAGGGCTGTGGTTGAATTAGGTGAAAAATAAATGGGACTAATTGGGAAAAACATTAACAGACCATAAAATAATAGCTTTTTAAGAAACAAGAAATAGAAGCTAATTACAGACTGTGTGACATTGGCTTTATGTTGGTACTTGTACTGATGGACTTGGAAGTTGCTTGACTGCTCCAGTTCATTCTGGTGTGCAGGAAAGCACTGATGGATGAGGGGGATGCAGGAGTAGCAGCCAAGGATTTTTTTGCTTCATCATTCAATCATCACATAATTCATGTTGGAAGTGACCTCAGGAAATCTCTGATCAAGCTCTCTCTCTGAGGACCAGAGCGCAGTGCTTCTAGGGCAGGTTTCTCAGTTCAGTAAACCTCTGAATGTTGACATGGTTAGTGACTTCAAAGTTGGATCTGTGCTCCAGTATTTGACTATCAATCATGTGGAAAGTTTCTTTCTCTTATAAGTAATCACAGTTTCCTTTGATGCAACTTGTCTGTCACTCCTTGTGTCTCTTGGCCTTTCATCTTTCCCAATACCCCAAGAAGAGTCTGGCTCCATTTTCTCTCCACCAAGCATCCCTGGTGTGGGTAAGGGTGTCTGTGCAAAGGATGTGCAGGCACAGGACACCGGGGGGAGCTGTCAGCATGAGCATAAATTAATGTGACTTGTGATACTCCCCACTCTCCGGGCATAAATACACAAACAAAAAAACCCAACAAAAACAAACAAACAACCTGCTGTGAAACATTATATTTTCCTTCAAATTATTATTAATTTTCTGAAAACACTCATGGGAAGTATAAGGGTTGTAATACTCATTTGTGTGCTCTAGAGGCAGGGCTAGAGTGGAGTGTGATTGCTGCCCATGAAACTGAGAGCAGAAAATAATCTGGGAAGTGTCCACCTGTACATATGTAGTACTTCACACTGTCAGCTCTGCCAGCGTCAGAGCAGGGCACAGAGGATCCCATGAGCAGTGAAGGGGGGACACTGTCTCAAGCAGCTGGGACAGGATATATGCAAGGGAGGGCTCATTTCAGGTGTGAAGCCTTGTCAAGTTGACAGGCAGTGACCTAGGGACTCTGCAACCCTCTCAGTTCTGGGGGTGAAGCAGGAGACATGAGAGTTTCTGCTAGAGGTGACCCTGGCTGTAAAGGAGCTGTATGCACACAGCAGGGAGTTCTCCAAAGATCAGTTCTTCATGGTGGCAGGATTTGAAACATCCAAGGACTGAATTTATTTGTCATGTCCCTAGTCACATTTTGGCTGAAATTCAATGAGACATTTCGATTTTGGAGGACAGGAGCTTGGAGGCGTGCACAAGATGGACTAGGGAGAGCTTCTAGCTTTTGTGTCACCTTACTGCTTCTGAGATGCTTCAGATCGCCTCTAACCCTGTGCCGGGTTTTCACCTTCCATCCTCTCCCCGAGACCTGTGTCCATTGGTGTCACTTTGTTTTAAGTGGCAATCCTCTCCTGAATGGCTGTGAACCAGGGGATGGGTTTCACTCTTCAGACTGCATTATCGTGGTAGCATCATGTCCTGATATGGGGGTTCAATGTGCTTCTTCACACGGTGACATTAGTAATGTCACAAACCCTGGAAAGTATGACTTGATTTCTCTGTGGGATATGAAGTGGCTGCTCACCTCACAGAAAAAAGAATGCCACGGACGCGGGCTTGCTCACGAAACCCTCTTTTCACCTTTTAACTTTCAGAAGGGCTTTTTCCCCTTGCGGAAACCTCTAGGCAGGAGGCGGCCCGGCCCGCTCGGTCCCACACGGGGGTGCGAGCCGTGCTTGGGGCCTGCTGGCAGTGCGGCCTGCAGAGGTCCCCCTCGCCTAAGCTTTGAGCGCCGGGCGGGAAAGCGGCTCCGGCGGGAAACGGGTCCCCCTCACGGCCCCGGCCCGGCTCCCTCCTCCGCCGTCCGGGCCGAAGCGGCCTTGGGTGTGTCCTAAGGGTATGGTGAGCCGAGCTTGGAGAAGAGGTGGCCTCCAAGTGGGACCCCGGGAAGGCAGGACAATTAACGGCCCGGGCTAATATGCTGTAATTGCAGGCAGCCGAAATTGGTGGTCCTGAGACTCCCCCTGCCCTGCCGAGGAGGCAGCTGGTACAGGGCAGAGACATTTTGGACCTTGCCGACAGCGGAGGCCTACAGGCCTGGCATCACTGAGGAGAGAGGCAATGGGACAGGGCAGCCCATCCCTCCTTTCCAGCTTTTGGACCACTGGATCCAGTTTTTGCTCCAGTCTCTATGATGGATTTGGGACTCGCCAGCTTGTGCCCATGTCAGTACTGTGGCGGCTCCATCTTTGGCAGTGCATGGGATTCTGGAAAACAATGAGTGGCCCCAACTGCGTGAAAAGGTAATAATTACTGGACGCACACCAGAGGAAACAAAAGAGGGGTGTTCCTTCCTGTGCCCAGCGGCAGCTAGAAGCAGGGGTACTGCCACCAGCTGGAAGGGACCCCCACACCTGGCCAAGGCTGTACCCCTGCAGGGTACCTGCTGCATCCCTTGGCCTTGCTGCAAAGCCAGGCCAGGCAAGGCAGGGGTGTACAGGGTGCCCTGGGTCCCCACCACAGCTTTTCTGGTCCTGGTCACAAGCCTCCCCTCATCCTCAGTGCATGGGCCATGGTTAAGCCTGCCCTGGCCGCACTCCAGAGCACTTGGATTTGATGTTGAGGTTTGTGAATGGGCACAGTGCTGCTCATTCATCTCATCCACTGCTTTAAAATAATAATAGTAATAGTAATAGTAATAGTAATAGTAATAGTAATAGTAATAGTAATAGTAATAGTAATAGTAATAGTAGTAATAGATGAGATGATCCATTCACCCACATGGCAGTACCTGAAATTTTTACTTTTTACATGAGCTGCCAACACCCATAAACTCCTGTGAGGCCAGCATTTACAGATAACTGGCCTCTCCATGACCAGCAAGACTTGAGCTCACAGTCACATCACTTTTTCACCAAACACCATCTTCCCGTTCCCAAAGAAAGGAACCTTTTTTCCTTTTTTCTTTTTTTCTTTTTCTTTTTTTTTTTTTTTTTTTTTTTTTTTTTTTTTAATAAGCAAAAGGAGAATAACAGCCAGCTACTAGTGTAAAGAGCAGAAAACTGTGAAATGGTCCTCTGAGGGAGCTGGCACAAGCTCCAGTTTTCTGTGTTGACATGTTCTGTGGTCTCCTCACTGCTCTGATCAAGGTGTGAGTCCCTTCCAAGGGAAAAGTTATTTCCATAATAAATGGACTGGGGGGAGCTGAGAGGAATATTGGCTTTGTCAGGAAAGGACAGATCAGAAGTGATATATTGGAATAATTTCAGCATCTTGGAGAACTCCAGTTTGGCTGTAATATTAATGTTTTTGAAGATAAGGAACATTTGTGCAATAAACTTGTGGTAGTTCCGTGTGGCCTTGGCATTGCTTTGGGCTATGAAACCATCACGAACCCTCTGCTCTGAATGCCTTGAACTCCCTGAATGTCCATGCTTGACTGAACCTATTTGCAGCAGCGGGTTAGTGGGTGTGCGGAACAGAGGAGCGGGACTGCTGTTGGTGAGGCCGTGCCCGCTGGGGGTGGTGTGGAGGGGGCAGCCGGGTCCTTGGCAGGGGATGCGTTTGCAGATCGGGGCACCATTCAGAGCACTTCTAATCCTGGGGGTTACGGCCCCGGTGAAGAGAGCCCTCCCCTTTGCCGTGTGCCGCTCCGTGCGCTCCCCTTGCAGGCCAGGCACCGGAGATCAGTGGGGACTCCCCGGCAGCCGGGGCAAGTGTGAGCCCTGGGGGCACAGCGGGAGTGGGGCAGCCACCCTCTCCTGTGCCAGAGGAGGGGACACAGGCACTCCCCTGCTTTGCAGGCTGCTGGGTCCGGCTGCACTCTCTCACCACGAGGTTTGCTCTGGGTTCGGGGACAGGGGGAGGCGGAGGTGCCGTGGAGCAGTAGCCAATCTCCCCAACAGTCGGGACAATTCAGAGCGTGGGGGGCTTTGCTGCGGCCTCGGAGGCTGCTGCATCCCTCTGAGGGACCCCCACTAAGTCGGGGGAAGTCGCCCCACCATTCATGGGCCCGCCGAACCTGGGGAGGACCTGGGGGGCTTCAGGGGCTCCCCCAGACGCCGGACTGCTCACGTGTGCAATGCCTGCTCACTTCCTTGGTGTGGCCACTCGGTTGCCCCTGGACCATTCGTATTTCTGCCGATGGAGCCATCCCGGCGGGGGGACGGAGGCAGTGGGGGAGCACTGTCTTGTTCGGGAAATGGGAGACAGGGATTGGGAAGGAGGGAGAAAGGCTTTTGCCAGAGGAAATCGATATCCCGTGAAAAGTAATTATTGAAGCATAAATTTATCATAAGGGTGATCACCAATAAAACATCTCTTGGCGACGTTTTAATTTAAAATCAAATTCGAAAAGGCCCCCCTCCCCCTTCAAAAAAAAATCCTTAACAAGCAGAAAAATAACTGCAGCCCTTGGAACACTTCATTATACGTTCAAAGAGAGCTCCATCATCTTCGCACCGACGCCGGGCTCTGCTCTTCTGATGGATCCAATGCAGCTGATTTATGGAAATGACTTGCAAATCCATAAATGTAGTTTGCAGTGACAGCCGTGCATATCACTAGTAATTCCTTTAAACTATGCAAAGAAAAATGATTCATATCTGGTTGGACCCTGGCTTTTCCAAGGGTCGCCACTCCTGAGTCTTGATGTGTTTGTCTGTATTGGTTTCCCTCTCGATTTTTTTTTTTTTTAACTCCGTGATGGATGAGGCTGAGATTTTAACACTGAAATCCGGGACCCCGAGACGGCCAGCGAGGGAAGAGTTAAGCCTGTGGGAAGGCGGTTTTGCCCTCCTTCCCCGCGGACACGCGTGGGGCAGACGTGACACACGTTACCGCACTCGGTGTCGTGTCCCCCCGGCTTTTCTCTGCAACCCCCCGGGTTTCAGCCCCGGGTTCCGAAAGCTTAATTGTGTTAATTAATTAGTCTTCCATGTGTGGTTGCTGGGTGACTCCGGGGCGGATGCAGAGGGGTCGGGGAGGTGCAGCCCGGAGGGATGCGTGCCCATGCCTCAGTTTCCCCGCCTGCAAAAGGGGCGTGACGGGGGCAGCCGGCCCGGGCGATGCTGCTGCAGCCCCGCTCTGGGGACGCCCCCGAGTGCCCCCTCCCTGGGGCCCCCGGTTCTTTCCTTGCAAACCCCAGCACACAGGGCTGGGCCCGCACACGTCGGGCAAAGATGGAGTAAAACTAGCGGTTCTCGGAATTTCTTCATTGTTTTTCGCAGTTTCCCCAGGAATCACCATACCTCCTTCCCCATTTGTATCCCCAAAGATCATCCTCCAGCAGTATCTCTGATAACGCATTTATTAGGCTTCATGATGCAATAACCACAAGCAGCCAGAAAATGTAGCATATTTCCACATTATCATCCAATTTCCCTTCCCGGGTATTTAGTTCAACTCTTTAACACCAGCCACATAATTAGAATTTGGATTTCCATTAATTTTCCTTGGGCCTGCAACCATTTTAAGATCACAGTGGTAATTAACGTGATACATCACTAATTTCACCAAGCACAATCTAAGTAGGCGCTTCCTCTCTTTCTCGGGGGCAAGGCTGGGGGGGAAGGTAAGGGGAGACGTCGGGGGTCGGGGCGGCCCGAGGCCCCTGCCAGGGTGATTCTGTCCCCGCCCTGGCCCCGCCGAGGAGCGGGGAGTGTCGTGTCGCAGCCCGGCCCCGCCGCATCCTCCGCTTTCGCTACGGAAAAATACACTTTTCTTTCCAGTAAATTTAACAATTAAAAATATTTATCGGTAGCAGATTTACGTTGTTGTGTCTCCAGTCTTGGGGCATATTGGTAGACTATTAAGACTAATTAGCATCCTTTCTGCATGCAGATTTACTAAGCTGATTGCGGTATAACTCATCCCTAAAAGCCCCTATCCCTTTACATTTGCAGAATGTAGCTGAAGGCAAGGCCCTTTCGTCTCTCTCCGAGCTTGCAAGCAGCTCACGTTAGCCGGGCCTTTTGCTAAGTAAACTTTAAAAATGTGAAGCAATAACAATTTGAGTTAGAAGCTTGCAAAGTACTAAAATGGAAATATTACCTCGGGAGCTTCCACAGGAAGGATCTGGGAGGAAACAAGAAGCTTAAATGTATAGAAGCACGCAGCAGATACAGGCTGTATATTCTCAGCATTAAACCCAGGGCTGTTATTTTCTTAAATATATTTGGA